>NC_140943.1:77018609-77311109 GCF_014529385.1 Adiantum capillus-veneris | reverse complement strand
GGGAGAGAGAGAGATCATGATGGTTTGGTTTTGGCAGAATTGTCATGTTTGCTCATGGTTTTGACTTGTTATGTTTCTTGATGATTAGGATTAAGGTCCAGTAGGCAGAAGAGGCTGAAACCAGATCCAGGGCTTGTGCCAAAATTTCAAACCTTGCAGGCTCAGTTGCTTAATGTATCTGCCAAAAGAACTGTTGACTTTTGTCAGGACATATCTGAGGAAAAATTTCTTGGTGAAGACCAATCAGAGAGGTCACCAGGGCAAGAAGATTCCTCACCCGACAAGGGTGTGGTGCCCTGTAAGGTACATCTCAAGAAAAATACCAGAAAGAGAAATATAGACTTCTCAGATGATGCAGATGTGCTAGAAAGTACAAAATGTAAAGAAAAGGAGGATGTGTCTTCTCTGGAAGACCCAGCTGCAACTGATGAGAGGCTGTTTGATTTTGCAGCATCTTGTGGTGCTGGGGACAAGTATGATCTAATTCATTCTATGTTTAATCCAAAGTTTGACATTGAAGACCTATTAGCTCAGCACAGTAATTTCTTGCAGTCCTACAGAGATAAGTTTGAGGTGATGGTGCAGGTAGGAAGGGTTGTTCTGCCTACTATGACTCTTGTGCATTTAAATGACTGTGGTGGAAAGGGACAGGGAGTGAAGAAGTATAGGGAATTACCACCCTCTTGCCGACATTCAGTCTGCCCTTTGCACCAAAAAGAATGCAAACTCATTCAGGAAGCCTTTGGCTTTATGATTTGCCTCAACAGCCTGTTTGGATTCCTCATGCAGAATCCTGATGAGGTGTTAGAGGAGCAGGATGCAGCACCAGAAGAGGAATGCGAGGAGACAACTCATATGCAAGAAGTCGAGGAGGTTGAAGACACAGTCGACCTTGAGGTTGAGGCAATTGAAGTACAAAGAAGTAAGATGCTCTCTGTGAAAACCACAGAAATCAAACTTCCATTGGATGTCAGTAACTTCACTGAGAAGCATGCTCAGATGATGTTGCCAGCTGTGCCTGAGTTCAGGATTGGAGACAGGACCTATATCTTCTTACATGATGTGCAAAGTGTGTTTTATTTAAGGGAGGATTTCTCCCTGGCTATTATTTCCAGAGACCAAGAGGAGAGGAGTGGATTTGTCTCAGAGGATAGTAGTGATGATGAGGCAATGGAAACATCCAGCAATCCAATGGAATGCCTTCGAAGATGCTTTGAGAAAGCTGAAAAATACAAGGAGACACTACCTGATGAAGCCACCTTCCAAGCAATAAGACAAAGCCTAAGACCATCGAAAAGTAACAAAGAAGTGGAGGATTGGTTTAACCATTCAGGTCAGGGGTCAACTACATCTGTAGACCTGTGGCAAGAAAACCTCTTTCTGCAGGATGAGAGCTTCATGGTATCTCTCTCTCTCTCTCTCTCTCTCTCTCTCTCTCTCTCTCTCTCTCTCTCTCTCTCTCTCTCTCTCTCTCTCTCTCTCTCTCTGTTTGTGTCATTTCTGACATTGTATGTGTAGTCTTGGATTGCTGACAAGGATGACTTCCTTCGGCGCCGGACAAGAGAGTATCGAGGAAGGGATGCGGCCCTAGCACAGTACCTTTCAAAGCTCTGCGAGTCGCCGATAGTAGTTTTTCACAATTCCATGTCACAAGAGGGTTCAATAGCAACTTACACATTCAAGACACTATCACGCTTCTTGGGTGGACCGGTGCTGCCCAAAAGTGCAGATAAAGTCATTCTTGTTGACAAAGTGTTTGCTAGAGATTGTTTTGGTTACTGCCCAGGCTATACAGGTGGTCGGGCAGCGTATTACTACACCTACACAGCAATGGCACTAGCTCTTGGTAGACAAAACCCAGATGAACTTTTAGAGTATGGCAAACATCTCATGATTCGTTACAAGGGTGACGTGCCAAAAAACAAAATTGAACCTGCAAAATCTTGATACACTTCAAGTACCAATTGTATAAGATCATGTATTACATAAATTTTTTACAATGCCATCCACTCAGAGTATCTTTCTCCACTTGTGATTCACATACACCATTGTCTCTCTCCACCTTCGTTGACTTTCACGAGCTCCGGAGTTGTTGTATGCGATTGATCTTTTAGCTTTTTGTTGTTGTAAATGTCTGATGGCTTGTGCTGTTGCTGAATTTGCCAAGACTTCTTTTGCCTGCATTCGATGAATGATTCTATGATAGAACCATTCAAATAGTTCTCTCAAACTGTTAGCCTTGATTCGAGAGCCACCATGTCGTGTGTGCCTGAAATAAGCATTTCTCGCCATGTAATGAGACTTTTCCATCCCTTGGGTATTCCATATTGCCGGGTTCCCATACTTCTGTATAAAATATGGCAAATGATTGAAGATGATGTGCTGGATATGAAAACAGATTAGTTAGAATGTTTTACACTCACATATTTGCACATAAGAGAGAAAGAAATACATGATAATACCATGTAGTGAGTAATCTGGGTGTCTGTCCATGCTGTCTTGAATGATTTTTTCAGAAGGTTGAGATTTTCCTTGAACTTGTTCATATCACCTTGTGACCAGTCATCTTTGTCGCACATCAAAAATAGGATGTCTATTGATCGCCAAACCTCAGCCTTCGCGTTACGAGTAGTTGGTTCGTGGTCTTTGACTGCAATATGTAGCTTTTTCCAGCTCTGATACTCTACCTTGCTAACATAAGATGTGTTATATATTTTTCCATGTTTTGTTAGCTTTGGATCTCTTGTACCTTGGGGCTTAGATAAAAACCTCCGTGCCTTCACCCCACCGATGGATGGTTTGCATGGGACATCCTTCTTAGCAGTTGATCTCTTTTCATCCCGCTAGATTTTCACATTGCCACCATGAAGCCCCATATCCGACAGTACCATTTCTAAGCACTGCAAGGCTACTTGTCGTTCTGCAGAGTTCTTAATCTTCCAAGCAAACCCGATGTATAAGTAGACCAATTTCTCTACAATTCTACAAAGGGCATGCATTGTACAAATGTGAACATTCACAAGTGGTATTTTCAAAACTGGTCGAAAAGCAGGATCCTCAATGTGACGTGTTGGAGCTTTTCTCCACCACTTTGGGTCCATGACCTTTGCAGGCTCCATGCAGAACAAACACGGTGACTTTGCCATTGCACCCATTCCACAATTATACATGCACTTTAATGTTTTAAGGTCACCTGCAAGATGCCACTGAACTTGAAAGTCTCCCCTTCCATCTAAACGTAGTACCTCTCCCTGGTTAGTCTGTCGATCAATCAGCTCCGGAATATTAGTTCGATGGAACACCCAATATAGAATCTCATGATCTTCTTTCTTTACCTGCAACACAAAATAAATGAGACTTAAGTAGATCTGAATATTTGAGCTTACTTGAGAATATCGCTTACCTCAAACGCACCAAGCCACCATATGTTAGATTCTGATTGAACACTAAAATATAAAGGATCATCACTGGGACACTTTGAGAGGGCTCTATTCATTAAAGTAATAGTAACACGCTCTAGCTTTTTCTCTTTAACAAGCTCACACTCATCCAGTTTTAACACAAAATGTAATAGTCCACGTGACTCTTCAAATGTGATGTTGTAAAACTCCACCATTCTCTTCTGTAGTATTTGCAGGTCCATAAAAATATTGTTGAACTCATCATATGCCATGTTGGCTCCATGGCCACTGTAAGTTGCTTTAATATGAAAGGGCTGTCCAAGATAGTCTCCCTGTGCCTCGTTAAGCTGAAGCCTCTCTTTCCAAACACTTGAGGCTGATGGTAGAAGTTTGGATTTTATACCCTTCCTAACAAAGATGGATGAGACAGACTTTTGGATAGCCGAATATCCTCTTTTGCTTACACCAAGTGAATCAAGTGTGCCTTGTATCTCTTTTGCAGGCAGTGAGTTCTCTGAAATAAAGCGGTCCACTACATTTCTTTGTAGAACCTTAAACTTCTTGTCATGTACTATATCTGCTGCCAGGCTTCTACTTATAAGTGGCTTCAATCTCTTTCCTATATTGGCTTTGGGGTCAATGTTTTCCTTGTCAGGATAGATTGAGTCTCTACATGAAGACAATGCATAAGTAAATAACAGAAAATTTGCTTCACTAACACTATTTAGGCACATGAAAACAATGCATAACAAGAAAAAACAAAGAGATTACTTAACTAAGACAATGTAGCCAACCAAGAAGCATCACCTTAATGCTCGGATTCTTTTCTTGAGACCTCCTGATGCAACCTGCAATGTTTCAAGATTGCGCAATTTCTTCTTTCGGATACGACCACCCAAGATGGTGTCCTTCATTTGACAACTTCGCACCTTTCCTTTCAGTTCTTGTACCTCTGTTTTATGTTGCAAAATGGTAACCTGATCTGTAGAATGTAAATGTGAAAGGCGAACAATCTCACATTGTTGAGCTTGGAGAATGCTCTTGTAAGTTCCAGCTTCTCTTGTAAGTGATTTACAATAACCCAGAAGGCCGTTTTCTCCATCACCAGCAAAGGTCAATAAGCTTGTAGGATTGACAAACGGTGGAGACGCATTAGTTATTGGATTCTTAGGGTAGAGAGAGCCTCTCGTCCAGATATCTATGTGTTTAGCTCCTTGAGCTCTGAGCGTGTCTATGGAGGTGGGAGGTATATGTGTGTTTGTTTTACTGCGCTTAATCAATGGTTGGTACTCATTGTCCAAATCAATGTGAAGGTGATATTTGGCTCGTTTGTGGGTAACATTTGTGCCATTTGAGGAGTGCGCCATTAGCCAAATGTGCAGGTTTAATGGAAAGTGAATAGCGGCTGCGGATTCGTCCCTCCATGTTAGCCTCATTCCCTCCGTATTGACGTTGTTCATTCAATACAACTAAAAAGAGTATTATCCCTCAATCACTACGAACGAATGTTCAGAGGGGTAAGGAATCTACTTAAAGTACACTTTTTGAAGTTTTACTATGAAAGACCCAGCTCTTTTATTTGTCATTTTTTCTAGAGAGAGAGTGCAAAAAATACATTTTCTTAGAAGGCCCTCCAAATGACCTCCGAAATTTCCTAATGGGTCAACAACACGACATAACTCAACAAATCCTTATTCTCTGAGAGTTATGAAATGTTGCGGATTATGGTTAAAAACATCATTTGTAATAAGTAGCTAGTCTAGTTGCAAAATCCGGGGTGCAATGGCACTTCCATATGAGTGTATTTTATTTGCGAGCTTTCAATTTCGAGCTTTTGCAATCAAACCCAATTTTGCGAGCTTTTTGATTTTAGATTTAGAGCCTTTTCTAACGACACAAAAATTTAATCCAAAACAAAGACATCAAAATATTATACACGAAAAAAAATATCTATAATCTCACAAAAAATTGTCTTAAGATTTTGAGTCTCTTTTAACGATACACACCAAAAACATGTACAAGATTCCAAAAGCCCTAATTTTGAGCTTGTACAATTGTCTAGATAGATACCACAAAGCATGCTTCTCTTACTAAAAGGAATTAAAATAAAGTCTCCTATGTCTAGAAAAGCTACTCCACATCTAATACAAAAGAGAAATCTACTTCAATGCATACCTCTACAGGACAATCTCTAAGATTTAGGCTCACTACACCACAGGCTTTATCTTGAGGGTTTGCCCTAATACAAATGCAAGGTCTATGGGAGTTAGTGCATGCTGATGAATGACCATGTGCTCTTTTGGTTGAAGCCCTAGAATATGCACATACACATAGTGCATATGCTTACATGCCAAAAACCCTTTATGTGTAGATTATCTCTTTTGAAAATCGGGACAGGTGCAGCTAGGTTCTACCTTAATGTGTACATCATAACAACTCTCTGTCAATATTTGAAAAAATATGTGTTGTTCACTTTCTAATTTCTTGTCCAAGAACATTGAAACCATACTTGCAGCTAACTCCAATCTCTTTTGCACTTCTTTGGAAATACCATGTCTCCACTTACACTTCCTGCTATATCGGAGCCTCCTTGTGTAAGAGTAGCATTTGTATTGTTCATGCGTCATAGTGGTGTTGCAAAATCTGCAAATTGAAATCCACTTTGTACCAAGTTGTCACTCTCTTCCTTTGATAAATTGGTTCCAATATCCACTTGTCAGAAAGTAGGAACGACAGGTGAGAATTTAACTTGCCTCTGTACTTTTTGTGTGTGGCCTACTTCATAATTGCAAAACCATATCCACTGTGAAATTGTCTTGTCTTTAAAAGTTCTCTCAAACCAAAAACAGGGAGCAACCATTCCTACACTACGGCTTTGTAATTTGTTACCACAACTTTTCTTCCCTACCATTCCAAAACATTTCCTCATGTAGTTGGCTGGCCTCCTTCGTAAAGCCCACTCTTCGTGGGTAACTTGGACCTCTTGAATACACCTTGCTGAATTCTCCCCAGGCTGCACTGGAATGCTATCTCCTACTTCACTGTGAGTGACAACATATACTTCTTCATTATCCTCTCTATCAAAATGTATACTCCGTGGTCTCCCTCTGGTTTTTCGCTATCTTGCTTCCATTACATATCCAGGTTTATGTGAGCTTGTACCGACTGCACATGTTTTCTTCTTCCGTTGTACTGTCTCTTTGTCACCTTCCATCATAGGCTCCTCATACAAAGGACTACCAGCAACCAAGCCTTTTAATGTGCTCGTAAAATGATTTGGATTTGGAGATTCTCTGCATTTGGAACTGGCCATCGTTTCTTCTATGGAAGGGCCCGTTCCGATGTATCTGCCTGTGGTGTATCCCAATCTTTTTGCACATTGAATATATGCATTCAAAACATCACTGACACATGCATCATAAAGTGAGATTTTACGTTTACCACCTTCACCTGCCAGCCAACTAGCATGGATGCTCTCTGACAAGTTTATACTTGGAATTTGAGCTCTCTCCCATGGACTCTTACTGGCCTATAAATACAAAACAATTAAAACCATATAAATGTAAATCTCTATTTTCAAGTATTTAATAAGAACCAAAAAAATGATTGATATACCATTGTCTCAGCGCTTCCCCAATGGGCAATATATCCGTTGCTCCCACCAATTAAACCATCTCTCTAAAGCCTTTTTATTATCCCCTATCACATATTTCACCCACCATTCTCGTATTGTGGAAGCTATACGAGAGGCCTCATTTGTAGTCTTTGCTAAGCGCCATGCTTCACACATTTCAATGTGATGCATTTGTCTATCTGTAGCGACATGTTTTTTTGTATGTTTGTGTAGACTCTGCTCCCAATGGAAAAGACACGAGCGCTCCCTTCCCTCCATTACATTATGTCGTCCACCATTGTATACAACTCGTATTGCCAGCCAATTAGCCCCAGCTTCATCAGACATAAATCCAACAAAGTTTGATGGTTCATGCCCACACCTCTCCATAACTGTGTTTAAATTTCTCCAAAACAAGATTTGTGTTTCTTCGTCTTCTTCTTTACATTCACATATTGCAATCACCTGCAATGCTCGCATGCTATACACATAGAACAAATAAGTAATAACAGGTGTCTTATATCAAACATGATATCTAACATATTTTTATAAATTCACTTACCCAGGATCATAAACTGAGCAGGACATAGTTGCCCATCCTTCAATTCGATGAGTATGATCAAAGTGCACCCAAGCACTACTCAAATCTCTTTTTCCTCCTCACCTCATTCTATTGACTAGTTCAACTCCAGAAGCAGGTCCTTTTGTGGACATTTTGAATACGTAACATTTGTCGTTAGGTCCACCTTGGTCTGGAAAACGACTTCCATGAAAGAATGGAAAAACACACCGTTTCTGTAGAATAGTATATTGTTGTATCCATCACCAACAACCTGACCCTGTTTAGCTTTCTCATTTGACAAAATACTTTTGAATTCCCTATTTTGAACAAGGGGCATCATTTCCTCAAGAAAATGGTTAAGCTCTACATCAGTGCTTCTAAATCATCTTCTTTAGTCAATGATTGAAATAGAATTTGACGAGCAACTAACATCTGTACTTTTCTAGGACCCCCCTTCTCAATCTTTAAAATTGTCTTAACAAGATTGCACACTTTTTCAAGAGCTGCCCTTCTAGTACCTGGCTGTACATTGTGGTCATGCACTCCCAGATGGATCACCAAACGTGTTATTGTTGTTTCCTTTGTCATCACATAATAGATCATACACTTGCGAACATTTGAACAAGTGACCGTTCTGTCACAATAGTGGTAGGTTATTTTAGATTTACCTTCGCTAAAAGGATAGCCCATGCTGATTTGTATGTCCAGATGTCCATGAAAGAAGGCGTCATTGTATCTCCTTTCACCAAGGTAAAAAGGGCATGTCACTCTGCAACATTGAAGGCTTCCAAGACAATAACTCAAACGCACAGTGCAATCTATGGCCATGTTGGTCGATGCTAGGCGAGACCAAAGGTGACCGTCATACTTCTGCTCCATACCAAGCATCCTTTTATTGTTGTGAATTGGAGGAAGCTCGAAACAAACATTGCCATTATAAAAATTTGGGAGCTCATCAACCTTTTTGGGAGTTCCAAAAATCTCTAAAAGTTTAGACAACCTGCACGATTTACCTTTTTCTTTCATCCATAAAATGATGGATATATCCTTTGAATACTCTTGCCTTGTATGCTCCACCCCATCTTGTGTGTCTTGAAAGGGTCATGGTGACCTGGTTAGTTCCACTGTCTCCAAAACAACTATATCTGTACCTTCATCAATATCAACATTTAAATGTGATGGAGTCGAGCTTTTGTTACATGGTGTAGCGAACATAGAAGAATCACCGACTTCTTCATTTGTTTCTAAACTGTCAGCCACATAAACATAGCCATCTGAATGAAGAATGTGGTAAGCTGAGGACAGAGAATGGTCAAGAAGGTAATGCTTTTGATTTTCATGATCCCATATAGGAAACACATTGATCTTAGACTCAGAGCTCCCTATGTGAACGACTGCTTGCAAGCCTTCAAACTGAATAGAAGGAGGCAATAGGCTTTGAAGAAAATATTCACTAAATAGAAGCTCTCCATTTCGTAATGAGACTCTATAATCCATATGAGCACCATTAATCGTCCATGAAAGCATTGATGTAGTTGTAGCTGTCATGTTTGAGACAGACAGGAAGGAATAATACTAGAGGTAAATAAAATGACGAAAAGAGAAGGAAGAGAATGTGCATAAGGTACAAAGAAAGTGTAAAAGCATGCAGCTGCAAAAAGTTACTGCTGCGTTCATTGAAAATTGTTCTAAATTTAATGTATTCATTGAAAACTATTCTAAATAGATTTGGAATATTCACTCTTTAAGATATGAACAGTCATAGCCATTAAGGTACATTTCAATCAGCATGTTGTCAAATCCATCTGTTCACCTATCGAGCTTTCAAAATCTCCCCAAATACGTGCATATAAAAAAATTGAACATAGGAGTTATATATATATATATATATATATATATATATATATATATATATATATATATATATATATATATATATATATATATATATATATTGTAATAGTATAGAGTGAAGCTTTTTATATAGTATAAAGTATATTTTTTTATATTCCCAATTAAGCGCTTTAAAATTAAAATGGACATAGTATAGTATATATAGAACTCCAGTACTATATCAGTCCAGTCCAGTACCAGTCAAGTCCAATCTAGTCCAGTTCAGTACCAGTCTAGTCTAGTCCAGTACTAGTCAAGTCCAGTCAAGTACTAGTCTACCCAGTACCAGTCAAGTCCAGTCCAATCCAATATCAGTCTATTACAGTACCAGTGAAGTCCAATCTAGTAGTAGTCCCGTCCAATCTAGTCCAGTACTAGTCCAATCCAATGCTAGTCCACCCAGTACGAGTCCAGCCCCAGTCCAGTCAAGTACCAATCCAGTCTAGTCCAGTAGTTGTATTGTACCAATCAAGTTCAGTTCAGTACCAGTATCAGTCCAATTCAGTACTAGTCGAGTTCAATATTAGTCAAGTCCAGTCCAGTCTAGTATCAATACCAGTTCCAGTCCAGTACTAGTACAGTCTAGTAGTAGTACCATTACATGATAAGTCCATTCCAAGATAAGTACCAGTCCAGGATAAGTCCAGTCTAGGATAAGTCCAGTCCAATACCAATACCAGTACCAGTCCAGTCCAGGATAAGTTCAGTCCAGTACCAATCCAGGCCAGTCCAGGATAAGTTCAGTCCAGTACCAGTCCAGGCCAGTCCAGGATAAGTTCAGTCCAGTCCAGTCCAGTAGCACTAGAGTACGTTATATAGTACATATAGATTATATAGTAAGTATATAACGTTCTACTTACAGTAAAAAGTATATAGTAAATAGACTATATAGTATATAGAGTATATTATATATATATATATATATATATATATATATATATATATATATATATATATATTGTGATTATACATATGTTGTACATAATACATAGTATAGTAATGTTATATAATATTTATTGTTCATTTCATCATTTTCCACAGTCTAGGACTTTATTCTAATCGTTTTCTTGAAGTTTCAAATTTTGACTCGAGACACCTGTCGGGAGCCAGTTTTGAGGATGCTAAGGTCAAAATTTGGAAAAGTTTTGTATGAAGCAATTGTAGTCCTCAATACGAGGAAAAATATTGCTTCTTCAAGTTTTTTCATATTCCTTCTTTTTGATGCTCGTTTCAGTCCGTAGATTAGGGAAAAAGTGAGAAAATGCTGTTTTGCGTTGTTTCTGTAGAAATTATCAACTTGCAGGTGAATTTTCAGCCAAACTGAGCTGGATATGAATTTTTTGTATCACACAACTGTCGAAGACCTCAACAAGGCAAACAAATTCATGTGAGTCGGCCCCAGGAAAATTCTGAACCGTTTGGGAGTTACGGCTCGCTGAAAATGGCCTAGAATTGTGGACTAGAACTCAGTTGTGGCCGCTTTGCTTAAGACTAGAGAGAGGTCAAAAATAGCTAGTACCAGTCTAGTACTAGTATAACATTATACCAGTATTGGTACTCTATAATGATATTGATATTGTACTGTACTGGTAGTATTGGTACTGGTATTGGTATTGATATTGGTACTAGTACTGGTACTTGTATAAAGTAAATAGTAAATAGTCAGGTCGAGTTTGGCTTTAGTTAGTTTGGTCTTTGTCCGTGCATAATGTGAATGTCAAAGCTTAGGTTTGAAGCATTACTACTTTGGGAACCAATCGTCTACTTGCTCAAGCTAACACAGCCCAGTACCATTGCGCGCGCATCATGTTGGTGCCTCCTCTCTCTCTCTCTCTCTCTCTCTCTCTCTCTCTCTCTCTCTCTCTCTCTCTCTCTCTCTCTCTCTCTCTCTCACACACACACACACACACACACACACACACACACACACACACACACACACACACACACACACACACACACACACACACTATTGTCGTTCCAGTGCCAGAAGATAGACCACAGAGAACCGTTCAATGCAAAAAAAAAGGGGGGCGCAGAGCCCGCCTATCATCCGCGCACGCACAGATAATGGGCGGGCTCTACACCCCTATTTTTTTTGCGTTGAACGGTTCTTTGCGATCTATCTTCTTGTGATGACTGGCTTTCTTCAAGTTCTGATTAATAACATTTTTGGTGTTGATAACAAATCTATCTGATAAATTATATGCTTTAATCCAAAATTGCCAAAAAAAGGGGGGAGGGCAGAGCGCCCCCATCATCCGCGGTTGATGGCGGTGCTCTGCCCTCCCCCCCTTTTTTGGCAATTTTGGATTAAAGCATACAATTTATCAGATATATTTCATTAAATTTTGGGATTAAATCCACAAAATTAATGAAAATAGCACAAAGCTCACCAAATCTACAAAAAAAGGGCGCGGATGATGGGGGAGCTCAGCCTCCCCCTTTTTTTGTTGATTTGATGAGCTTTGTCAATGGTATTGTAGGAAAAATGCTTTTGATTGAGGTTATTGAAATAAAACCTACATTATTTGATATATATTTGTTCAATAAACACATCAAAAACGCAAAAAAAAATGGGGAGACAGAGCAACCCCATCATCCACGCATGCGCGGATGATTGGGGAGCTCTACCTCCCCCTTTTTTTTTGTAGATTTGGTGAGCTTTGTCAATGGTGTTGCTGGAAATAGGCTTTTGATTAAGGTTTTTGAAATGATTTTCTCCCATCATCTGTGTCAACAAAAAAAAGGGGAGGCACAGCTCCCCCATCATCGGCGCGCACGCGGATGATGGGAAAGCTCTACCTCCCCCTTTTTTTGCATTTTTGATGTGGTCTTATATAAACTAAAAACTATATTATATGTGCTGTGTAGATAATGGCACCAAAGAGGGATAGCAAGAAAAGAAAACCTCCAGTCTCTCCTTTTAGCAACCGTTAAGTCAGCATGAAGCTTAGGTCCGGTTGTATACCAAAGGGAGCTATCGATCAAGAGGCATCATCACGAGTCCGACATTTGGACACTCCACCAAATAAAAAGAATAGGATTCTCAAAAGGTTTGTTTTTATTGATGATGAGGCTCAAGTTGATAAACACTCCAACAACATCAAAGATGACGTAGAGATCACAGGTAAATTATGAGTGTATGCTATAATTTTATGTCAATACGTAGTTTATATTATGAATTTTGCAATGGTAGATGGTTAAATTTGATGGACGTTTCTTTTCGTTTGGAAAGTTTGGTAATTAATAACCATGTGGGAGAGTAAGAAAGGGTGAACCATTTTTTATATACATACCATTGATAGTTGCTAGAGAAAATATTAAGTATTGTTTTTGTTTATGTTGGAGAAAAGGTCCTTAAATCTCATGTGAGAGCCCTATATAGGGTGTGCGGTTTTTTTTTATTAAAAAATTGTCTCCGTACAAAGGAGACTCTGAAAAAATTTCTGTAAATTAAATACTTTACACTATTTAATCCTAATTGCATATGTTTTTGGACAATTGAATGTTTGTCACTTGTTATCTCTATGCAGAGACCAATGTTCACATTGAAGATCATCATGACAATGAAGAAGATAGTGATCCTGAAGGGGATGAGGAGAATAAGCATTCCAAACACCTAGGCAAGCAAATTTTGCTTGGATTGATGTAAGATGTTCTAAGTTAGTTTTATGTAAAGAAGAAGACATTGCCTCCTCTGGTTCCACTTTGTCGACTCATGGTGCATGAGGCTGTTAGGTTTGCTAGAGATGATGTAGAATGGCTCATTTCCTCATTTGATTCTGCTGGGTATTTAGAAACTATGGGGCATTTCCTTGTGTCCGTTGGGGATTCTAGAGGAGATATCATTCCCGTGACCGCAGCGGATTTGGAGGAATGGGGACCACTTTGGCGGGAAAGAAATGCTGAGTTCGAGAGATCACTTCATAGAGAATGGCAGGAGCTCAAAGGAAAAAGGTTTCTGGTATGGGATGGAAACCATAGGCTAAAAACATGGTGGAAGAGAAACAAAGATAGTGAGATCTTTCACCTTCTTCACTCTTTTGTTGTAAAGCTTTGTTTTTACAAATGATGATTTTTTGGTGTGTGATAGAGTACTCGGACAATGGTCAATACCATGTTAGTGTTCATTGCCAATTCCTTGAGTTGTCCAGAGCAAAAGAAGCAGAGTTGCTTCTTGTACTTCACACTTCCAATGCGTAAGTTTGTTAATCGCATGTTAACTCTCGTTTTTTTGCAAGCAATGCTTGTGTTCAACTCTTTGGTTTCAATTTTTTTGCAGCATTTCCAGGGCACATGTCATGCCAAACATCACTCATGAAGACCATTGAGATTGATGGTGTTATTCTTAGAGGCGGGGCAGAGCGGTCTTCTTTGTTCTTTCGGTAAGACTAGTCCAAAGTATGACACTAGTGAATGTTATGGTATATATGTGTTTGCATTTGGTTTCTCATTTACTTTTTATATGGTCAAGTGGTTGCTCGCAACATTTATTGAGCCTCATGACTATGTTTTGGACTTGTTTGTGGGGTGTGGTGGTTTGGGCCAAGCTTCTGCAGAAGATATGAGGCATTGCATGTGTCTAGAGCTAGATGATGTGCTCTATGAAAGATGTTTGACCGACATTTCATGTGGACCTGTGAAATGTTGATTGTGGATGCACATTTGGTTGAGGAAACTCTATTCTGACAGTACACATCTTCATGTTTTGATTTATTTTTTTTATGTACATGGCAGCCATATGACATTGACATGGCATTTTGGTATGCTCCATACATTTCATTTGGATATTTCATTTGTGTTTATTTGGTACATGACGGCCACATGATGTGGAGATGACTTTGATTGGAGCTTTCTTTTGTAGTTAGATTATGTTGACACCATTGGCTTGTGTGTTGATTTTTGTGAGATAACAAAATCGTTAAAGTGATGGAAATAAGATTTTATGTGAAGGAAATCCCATGTGGGAGCCCATGTTTTCAGTACAGCCTCAAAAATACATACAAATGGTGCTTTTTATAAAGTTTCATTTTGCATAAGCATAGACATGCTTCCATATTTCTTAAAAGTGTTTGGTAGTTGAATGATTGTACTGTGAGGTTTTGAGTTTTTCCACTACACAATGATATTTAAAGATATCATTGGTGTAAAATTAGGGTTTAAAAGCTCAAAAAAACAGTTCCAATTGTAAAATATCGAAACTGAAAGCTCGCAAAAATAAAACCCCCCTTCCAGATTGTAAATACAAAGCCATTTGACCCCTTGAACTCTACTTTAGGGTTAACCTATGGTAGCCTTAGTATATTAGGTACCTAGGTCATTTTGTAAGAAGAATTTTTATCATAATCAAGTTTTAAGCTGCCATCAACTGTGTGTGTGTGTGTGTGTGTGTGTGTGTGTGAGTGAGAGAGAGAGAGAGAGATAGAGAGAGAGAGAGAGAGAGAGAGAGAGAGAGAGAGAGAGAGAGAGAGAGAGAGAGAGAGAGAGAGAGAGAGAGAGCTTGAGCTATTCCGAGCGCTACTCCCTGCTTGATCATCACATTGGAGATCTGACAACACCATTGCACTAGCCTTGGCAAGAGCTACGTGGTGACAATGCCAAGCATTCCTCACAAAATAGAGTGAATGCGCTCGCTTATCTATGAGCTATTTGTGGCCATAAGTATGCAAATGATGTTTCTTTTTTGCATGCAAGCAGTCATTAGAATTGTGGCGACATAAGCTACGCATAGATACTCATATATTTTAGTTTCAAGAACTTCTAAAATCCAAATTTTTCTTCATACGTGTTTTTTGTAGATGGGTCTAGAGTGAGGGCTTTGAGTGTAAAGGCTTTGAGATAGGTGTATCCTAGTGAGGGGATGGTGTTCCTTAAGTTTCGTACAATTCTAGAAAGGTTTGGTGAGTTTCCTTCTGTTTGTGTGTATGTGGGTTGAGTGGTGTAGTTGAGAGTAGCAAAACTCTAGATTGTGGTTTAGTTAGCCTTCCAGAGTGTTGTATGACATTATACCCATCTTCTGCATGTTGTGTTGAGCACATATATCAAATCTCATTCCATTTGGGCTTATAGCTTGAGTTTTGAGGGGACTTTGCGATTTCCTTATCAAAAAGTGGTGATTTTGTCCAATTTTGACACCCAAAATTTGTCATGAGCACATATTCTTGTTGTACACACCAAGGGGCACCTCTGGTAGAAACAAAATTGAACTATGACCACCTAGACATCATACACGTATGATGTCTCAGAGGCCAGATCTAAGGTCAAAAGTTACATCTGAGTGCACCCTTGTGATCTACAACATTTAGGAAGCATATAGGTCAAATTTCATTGAATTTGAATCATTTTTTTCCTTGCAAAGACCACAAGACACATCTAGACAAATTAAAGGATTGAATTGATCATAACTTGCACAAAAAGTGGTCAAATTCAAATCTAGTGAGGAACCTTTTGGAGTGAATTTCACTTCATTCTGACCAATTAGACATCATACACATATGATGTCTAAAGTTCCCTTTTAGAGACCAAAATTGAACTCTAAGCATACCATGATGTTAAGCACCACAAGTCAAGCTTACAGACCAAGTTTGGCCAATTCTGAGCACATAGACATCGGCTAGATCTGACAGTCCAATTGCACTTTTGACCACATAGGGGGTTGGGAAATGATGTGTTCATCTTGCTTGAAAAATTTTAACTCATCCGTGATGTCCTTTCATCCATCTCATACCTTCGTTCTTTAGGTCAAAACGTAGGAGGTGGAGGTTGTACCGGCCTCACCACTCCATGCGTTTTTCTCGTCTTTTGTCGCTTCAAAGGGCAGTACCATCTTTCTTTGTTATAATACATTGTAGTTGGTACTAGAACTTGCTTGGATGCTTCCATCATCAATGTGTATCTCATGTCTATAGTCATTCTAACAGCTGGTAGTGGAGGTTGTTTTCCTAAGAGGCTGTGGCCTTAAAACTCTTATTGGACCTGTTGCATTCCCCGTAACATATCTAGGTGGAGTCGGTGCTACTAGAACAGGTTGTACATACCTTCTCCTAGCATATTCCATGCTATAGTATCACTCTTCCCTCATATGGTTTGTCCATTTCCTCTCAATTTTGCACCACTTAGACTCCTCCAAAAGAGACCTTACAAGAGGAGTTAACCTCCTGACCATGTCATCAATAAACTTTTCTTGATTGATAGGTTCCATTGGTTTTATAATGGGCTCAGTTATCTGTGAATCATTGTGCTGAGAGGATGTGTCATCCTCTTGACTCTTATAATCCTTTTCCTCATATTCCTCACAATTATCCACCAGATAAAGAGCTTCTTTGATCAGTTCGTTTAGCATCAGGCTCCTTATCATATGAAGATCCTTATGAAGACTTGTGTGTCTCATTCCTCGGATAAAGATCAACATCAATCATGATTATGTAGGTAGTTCCACTCCTAGACAAAATCTGACATATCTCTTGAGCCATAATGCTGCTTTGCATACTGATTCACCCTCTTTGCTTGAATCTATGAATTTGTGAGACTGTATTGTGAGCTATGCCTTTTTGTAATAATTCTTGGATGAATTATTCAAACAACTCATCTAGAGTCTCAAAATCGTGTCTTTCCTTTAAGTCAAACCATGTAGCCATGTTGTCTTCCAGAGTCAGTCCAAATAGCAAACTATGTCGTAAAATCCAAAAATTCCTCTGCTCTAATTACTCTTGTAAAAACCGCTACGTGTCTCTCGGATCTTTATCTCCGGTGTATTTCTTGTTTACCCATTTTTGGACTTGGGACAACCTAGCTCACAGTTTTCTACAAGTCTAACCATAGACTCTCCCAATCCTTCTCTCGCTTTAGGCCTTCTACTATGCCTAGGCTCTTCTTTGCTTTCATTTTCTAGTTCATATCCTCCTCAGTGTCTCACAAAGGTAGTTCTTCTCGAAACTCTCTCTCAATTCTTACTCTTTCTACATAAGGTAAATTTGTTGTAGTTTGTCTAATGGTTGGTCCTTGACCTTCACTTACATATGGATATGATGGCAAGAGTGGTGGTGCACTTGGGGTTGGAAGAGCGAATCACACCACCCATAAAGTGCATGCAACACAACCTAGATCAACATAATGTCGATCAAGGACATAGATGACATGATAGGCACACGGAGGAAATCTCTTTAGCTTGTCGTGCTGCTGAGACCATCGTAACTACAACACTTTGGAAGGCCAACTAAACCACAACCTAGTGTCTCACTGCTCTCAACTACACCACCCAACCCACATACACACAAATGGAAGAAAACCCATCAAATCATGCCAAAATCATACAAAACTTAAGGAACACCATCCCCTCACTTGGATGCATCTGTCCCAAAGCCTCTACACCCAAAGCCCTAGCTCTAAACTTATCTGCAAAAAACGCATATAAAGACAAATCAAAATTTTGAAAGTGCCTGAAACTAAACTCTATGAGTATCTATGTTTAGCTTATGTTGCCACAATTCTAATGACTACTTGCACGCAAAAAATAGAAATCATTTGATATACTTACAGTCGTAAATAGCTCGTAGATATGCAAGCATGTTTGCTCTGTTTCACGAGGAATGCTTGGCATTGCCACGTAGCTCTTGCTGGGGCTAGCGTGATGGTGAAGTTCAATCCACAATGTGATGAACGAGCAAGGAGTAGTGCTAGGATGAAGCTCACATTCTCTCTATTCCTCTCGCACACACAGTCGAGGGTAGCTTAAAACTTATGATTATGATTAAGTGTGTTTACAAAAGTGACCTAGGTACCTTATATACTAAAGCTACCTTAGGTTAAGCCATACTAACGATTCAAGGGGTCAAATGGCTATTTACAATCTGGAAGTCCCATTGCACCCCAGCCTCTGCAACTAGACTACCTACTTATTACAAATGATCTTTATAACCATAATCCTCAGTATTCCATAACTCTCAAAAGATAAGACTTTGGTGTGAACATTGAGTTATGTCATGTTGTTGACGCAGCGTTCAACACCTCCCCCCTGAAATTGTTTAGGCCAAGTTACACCAAACCCTTGTGTCTGCTCTTTGTCATTGAGGACTTCTTTTTGCTCCATCAATGTGATCAAAGCCTCATTTTCCATTGTTAGCTTTTGTGTGCTATGTAAATCATTATACTACTTCTACTTGATGCATGACCTAATTAAAGCCCGACAAACCCCATTTAATTCCCCAAGTTAGTAACTTGCATTAAAAGGGCTTTATCTGACAACATTTGTGATAGATGACCATCGATGAGCTATCATTGTCCATTTGTCCCCAAAATTCATATACAAGATGTGCAAGGTGGTATGTAGATGGCTATCATGGCTTCGGATTTGAAAAAACTACATCTTTGTCTAGCTAGGGGTTAGACCTCTTTTTTTTTTTTTTTGGAAACCCTTAGCTTGTACTCTCTATTTGTAGCCTCCTGACAAATTTTGGCTTGATTTGGACTTGTATTTGTCTTTACAAGCTTACTTTTTTGGTTGTCAGTCTCAAAAATGTTACTTCTTTGGTTGTCAGCTCAAAAATGATTGATGGGCATCTTTGGCACCTTCTGGCTACCAAACACATGTAAAACCAATGATGATGAACAGAATTGGGCTTGATCCCTAGTTGCTTTTGTAGACATCTGCCCCTTTTGTTCTTGTCAATACTAGTAGTCCCTTTTGTTTGTTAGGCTTCATTAAGTCACATAAAAGATAGAAGATTATAGTATAAATATCTACTTCTTGTATATGGCCTTGTCGTTGTGTGAAGTGTTTGATGGTAACTTTACACTTGATGGGTGCTTTTGTTTAGTCACATCACCCACATCGTTAATCCTTGTAGTCCATCCCGGAGTTTGATGACCATTCTCAATAATTTTTGGTCTCATGTTGTTGTTGAAGAGTGATCAGCATGCCTTTCTTACCTCTGACATTATCCATTGTGCATATGGCTTTTGAGGCACTTTGTGAAGTTACGTCATTTCCCTATATCATCTTCTTCTTTGTACTATTTAGGCATCTCTTCAATCTATTCTTCATCTGGATTGTGGATTTTTTTTTTTGTTTTTCTCAAGAAAATCTCCCCAAAAAAGGACTAAATAAAACCAAAAATCAACTCAACTCAAAAAGAAAAATCATTGTAATAGAATTCTAAACGCTATGTACACTGCACACATGTCCCTAGGGGCTCAAATATGGCTTTTGTCCCCGTACTCCTCTTGTAATGCTATTATGAGGTCATATACTCTGAATTTTGTCAAAAAATGTCACAATCAAACGCAAAAATTCAATATAATGCACAAAACATTGCCCTCTAATATTCATAATATTAGGTTCTCATTTAGAATGCCTCCCCCCCTCCTATTTGGAGTTCTCCTTGACAACAAGGTATCACCAAGGGTATGTGATTGGGCAATCAAAAATTGTGCCTATGCAGGCCTTGTAATGTAGCCCTGTTACGCATACACAGTCAATGTATGGAAAAGATTTATGATGTGCAAGATGCGGGTATAAGCAATTGGATTATTGGCATTTTGTGGTGAAGCTTCCTATTTTAAGCAATGTGATGTTCTTTGAAGCTCTTGTGTCGTTTGCTTGATTGAATGTTGTAGAGATTTTTCAAAGGCTTACTTATCTATTTGATGCTTCTTTGGACATATAGCCCTGTGGTTGGTTGTTGTATTTGGCATTGTTCCTCAAAGTGGGTTCTCTTTTGACTGTACTATAACCGTAGGGAGGAATTGAAAGAATTCAAGCAGCGGTGCAGTGAAAGTAGTTTTATTGGTTTCCTTTAGGACCCACTTTGTCGTGATTTTGAGTGCTTTTTTGATGTTGCTCCTTTGGTAACCCATACTTGTCCCTGCTTTGTTTGTGTTTGAAGAGACTTCTTTGGGATCCACCTTGTCTTTGTGTGAGTCTTCATTGGTCTTTGCTTCAGCTCTTGTACTCTTGGTTGAAGGCGGGATTTAGACTTTGGGAGTTGATACTTTAAATTCTTTGGAATCCAAATAAATTCATGACCTCTTTGTGCTTGAGTAAACTTCTTTGGAACCCAAATCTGATTTAAAAAAGCTTGCGACTTTGTGGATTTTGTAGATGTTTTTGCAGGCTTTGATTGTTTTCCTTTTGGCATTGGATCTTGTGATTTTTCATCAGAGATCTTTGTCTTCTTAATCCATACCTATTTTTGGCCAATTTGGCTCTTTTGTATCCAGATTTGTCAAACTTTTTGGTTTTGACTTGTTATTTTCTTTTGGCCTTCCTTGGTTGTCACTGAAGCTGCTATTGATCGTGATGATCTGAGTTGTTGGTAGGGTTATTCAAAAGAATCATCACTATTGCTGCTATCCTTAGCAAGGTTACATTCTAGAACCTTTCCTTTGTGTTTTAGCTAGTTATGGAAGGTTGTTGTCTATTTGCTCTTGGATTGTTGTCTCTAGGATAACTTTGGTATCCACTTGATTAGCGCGTGCATTGTTAGCTTGTTGACATGGTTGTGTTCTTCTTGGTTGAGTTTTTTATTCATGTATATGATCCATGTATGAGGATGCTTGTTGTAGTTTCATTTCCACCAAGGATTTTGGAATCCATTTTTGATGCACTTCATTCTTGTAGCGATGGCATTGTTTGTTGGGTCTTTGATTTGGACACTCATAAAACCATGCATTAGCTGAAGTGTCATTCATGTCACCTATTGGATTGTCTGGATTTCCATTATCGGCATCTTCTTGAAGCTCCAAGTGTTCTGTGGAATCATAGAGCTTGTCTTCTTCTTCATCTTTGTTTCTTGGATTACACTCACTACAAAGTAAGGAACGACATCATAGCCATTTTCATCACAAAACTTCGTTGCTGGATCATCTTGAATAGCGTACACATCAAGAGTAGACAAGATGTGTTCCCATTCAAGTGGCTCTAAAGCTTCCTCAAGAAAGGGTACTGGGATGTAATCTGTATCTTCAAATGCCCTTTCTAGGATGCCTTCCTCTTGCTTTAAGCTTCCACATTGCGAAGCTCCACACATCCACAGTTCTTTAGGCTTACCAAACCATGCTAGAAGTTCTGACTCTGCTATAGTAGCAGAATCAAACTCCTCCATAGGTGTACTCATCACATCCCTGTAACTATGGTCCTTCATATTTATCCTTGTTGTGGTTTCTGTTAAGTATGGAGCCTGATTTACCCTTGTAATTTTCTGTGGTAAAAGCGCACATTTGTAAGGCCCCCATTATGAGGATAAGCCAGCGTGCGTGAAGGAAAATCACTCACCGGAAACCAAAATTTTCACAGACAAGAATCAGGGGCAACTTTTCGGCCGCCGGAATATTATGACCGGACGGCGGCCGAAAAGTGGTAGGAAAACAACCGATCGGTTGGCCGGTGGCCGGTAGTCAATGGCCAATGACCGGTGGTCGGAAGTGAATGGCCGGTGGCCGGTGGTCGGAAGTCAATGGCCGGTGGTCGGTGGCCGAATTCAATGTCCGGTGGCAAAATTCAAAAGCGGACTTGTCTTCTCAAGGGCGGCCACACATGGGCGGATTGGAGGGTCCGATTTGGACTTATTCGCACAAGGGCGGCTACACATGGCTGTCTCTCATAAGAGAGGGCAGCCCTTTTGGCCTATAAAAGGAGGCCATTTCTACACACATTTCATAGTGTGAATTTGATGCAACAAGGTGAGTGTGAGGTGGTGAGAGTGAAGCAAGGCTGGAGCTCCATTAAGGGTATAATCCCTTTGTAAACTACTTCTTGTTTTGAAGTACTAAAGCCATTGAGTGGCTGCTTTCCCGTGGACGTAGCCCACATTGGGTGAACCACGTATATCGTGTGTACTCTCTCTCTCTCTACTCTATAATCTCGTGTATATAAATCTGTCTCTCTCCATTAAGTAATCTACTCAATTATCTATTTAGCTACGTCTTATTTCCTAAAAACTGGTATCAGAGCAAGGTTTGCTCGTAGATAAATTATCTCAAGGAAAGGATTCCTTGAATTGAGTGGGAGTTATGGCGGAGGAAGGGAAGCTCAAGATTGAGAAGTTCAACGACAAAAACTACCAACATTGGAAGATGCAGATTGAAGACTATCTCTACCAGAAGGACCTCTATTTGCCACTAGGCGGTCTTGCGAAGAAGCCCGCAACAATGGCAGATGAAGCATGGATTGTCCTTGATCGAAAGGCACTGGGAACAATCCGGTTAAGCTTGGCGTCAACGGTGGCCTTCAATGTTTTGGAGATGAAGACCACGGAGGACTTGATGAAGTCACTTGACGACTTCTACGAGCAACCATCGGCATCCAATAAGGTATTTCTTATGAAGCGCTTGTTCAATCTAAAGATGGCAGAGAATGGTTCAGCTGCAGAACACCTAAATGACTTTAACACAAACATAAGTCAACTTCGATCAGTGAAAATCAATTTTGATGACGAAGTGCGAGCTCTCCTTATACTATCATCTCTACCGGATAGTTGGGACAGCCTTGTGATGGCTGTAAGTAATTCTCTCTCTGGCACAAATACTCTTAAGTTTGATGATGTTGTGGGTGTTCTCCTAAGCGAGGAAATGCGAAGGAGAAGCACAGGAGAATCATCAAGTGCTGCACTATCAGTGGAAACAAGAGGAAGGCTTAAGGAGAGGTTCAAAAACCAAAAGGGTCGTGATCACTCAAGGCGGAGCAAGTCACGCACAAAGTCACTTCTTGAATGTTGGAACTACGGCAAGAAGGGCCACGTCAAGGAGGATTGCTGGTCCAAGAAGAAGAAGGAGACAGAGTCTCAAGACAACAAGCCAACATCGGAGGCCAATGTGGCAGGTAAAGTAGAGCAAGATGCTCTAATTCTCTCATTAGACAATGTGTCTAATTCCTGGATAGTAGATTTCGGGGCTTCATTCCATGCGACACCACACAAGTAACATTTCCAAGACTACACCAAAGGTAATTTTGGGTATGTATACTTGGGAGATGATGAAGCTTGTGAGATTGTCGGCAAAGGTACAGTTTCTGTCAAAACTGCTAACGGAAATGAATGGAAGCTTAAAGATGTTAGGCATGTTCCTTCTCTTTGCAAAAATTTGATCTCTACAGGACAATTGGACGATGAAGGTCACAACATTGCATTCGGAAACAAACGGTGGAAGATCTCAAAGGGATCTTTGGTGGTTGCCAAGGGTGAAAAAGTCGGTACACTTTACTTGTGTACTGTTAGCACGCAACCTTCAGCTTGTGCAGCAACTACAGAAGTTGACAGTGCGGTGTGGCACTACCGACTTGGGCATATGAGTGCCAAAGGAATGCAAATCCTTCAAACAAAGAAGCTTCTACCAGGTTTGAAAGAAGTGGACTTAGAGTTCTGTGAAGATTGTGTTTATGGTAAACAAAAGAGGGTAAAATTTCAAAACTCAGGAAATGAAAGAATAAATAAAAAACTTGAGTTGGTTCATTCTGATGTTTGGGGTCCTGCAAGTACACCATCACTTGGTGGCTCATTGTACTATGTAACATTCATAGACGATGCGACTAGAAAAACATGGGTTTATGTCATGAAGAATAAATCCGATGTATTTTCCATATTTCAAAGGTGGAAAGCCTTTGTGGAGAATGAAACAGGTACCAAGGTTAAATGCCTCAGATCTGACAATGGAGGCGAATATTGCAGCCAAGCTTTTGAAAGCTTTTGTGCTAGCAATGGCATTCGGAGGCAAAGGACAACCCCAAGGACACCTCAACAAAATGGGATTTCGAAAAGGATGAACAGGACAATCATGGAACGAGCACGAAGCATGCGGCTACATGCAGGCCTACCGCTTGAGCTTTGGGCGGAAGCTGTAAGTATGTCTATGTACTTAATCAATCGGTCACCCTCAACGGCATTGGATGGGGGAGTTCCAGAAGAGGCATGGACAGGTAAACCGGTGAATTATGCATTTCTCAAAGTGTTTGGGTGTGAGGCTTTCATGCACATAGATAGAAGCCTAAGATCAAAGCTAGATGGAAAGTCCAAAAAGTGTTTCTTCATTGGCTATGGAGAAGGAGACTTTGGGTATCGCCTATGGAATCCTGAAGATGGTAAAATCTTAAGGAGTAGGGATGTAATTTTTAACGAACAAAATATGTACAAAGATTACTTGGAAAGAAAACAAACAAAAGAAACAGGTGATGAGTACATGGAGCTTGAGGATGGTGAAGACTCAAGGACTGCAAACGGTGACAATGTGGAACAACGTCAACCAAATGAGGAGCCTCAACCTATTCCCGGAAGATCTACAAGAGCAAGTAGACCTCCAGAAAGGTTTGTTCCTTCCTTCAACCATCTCTTGATCTCAGATTCTGGAGAGCCGGAATCATATGAAGAAGCTATGCAACATGAATCCAAAGAAGAATGGACGAAGAGCATGCAAGTGGAGATGGACTCACTACATCGCAACCAAACATGGGAGTTGGTTGAGTTGCCTAAAGGTAAGCGGGCACTTCAAAACAAATGGGTGTACAAGCTAAAGGAAGAAGAAGGTGGGAAGAAAAGGTACAAGTCTAAGCTTGTGGTAAAAGGTTTTTCTCAAAAGAAAGGTATTGACTTCAATGAAATATTTTCTCCTGTTGTAAAAATGAACTCAATTAGGCTTGTCTTAAGCCTTGTGGCTGCTCATGATCTAAATCTTGAGCAAATGGATGTAAATACGGCATTCCCTCACGGTGACTTAGAGGAGGAAATCTACATGCTTCAACCAAAGGGGTATGAAGTAAAAGGTAAGGAGAAAATGGTTTGCAGATTAAAGAAGAGCTTGTATGGTTTAAAGCAAGCATCAAGACATTGGTACTTGAAGTTTGATCGATGGATGTTGGATCATGGATTCACAAGATGCAACTCGGATCACTGCGTCTACATGGAGAATTTGGGAGATGGGAAATTCATCATCCTAATGTTGTATGTTGATGACATGTTGATTGCAAGTGCTAACATGCAGGACATCAAAGACCTAAAAGAGGAGCTGTCCAAATCTTTTTCAATGAAAGATTTAGGTGTTGCAAAGAGGATACTTGGTATGAAAATATCAAGGGACAGGACGAAGAAGACAATAAAGCTATCTCAAGAAGATTACATCAAGAA
The DNA here is from genome assembly GCF_014529385.1 of Adiantum capillus-veneris. Taxonomy (NCBI): domain Eukaryota; kingdom Viridiplantae; phylum Streptophyta; class Polypodiopsida; order Polypodiales; family Pteridaceae; genus Adiantum; species Adiantum capillus-veneris. Next base: position 77,285,528 of record NC_140943.1, on the reverse strand, counting down.
GGTACTAGAAAGGTTTGCAATGCAAAATGCAAAACGAGTTTCTACACCTTTGGCTGGTCATTTTAAACTAACGAAGGATATGTGTCCAAAGACACAAGAGGAGATAGCCTATATGTCTAAAGTTCCATATGCTGCAGCGGTAGGTTCTCTAATGTATGCTATGGTCTGGACAAGGCCAGACATTGCACATGCAGTGGGAGTTGTGAGTAGGTTCATGGACAACCCAGGTAAAGAGCATTGGCAAGCTGTGAAGTGGATACTTAGGTATCTAAAAGGGACAACAACAAATGCTTTGTATTTTGGAGGAACTGATATTTTTCTAGAAGGGTATGCTGATGCAGATATGGCAGGTGACAAAGATACTCGAAGGAGCATTATTGGCTATGTGTTCACGGTTGGAGGCACAGCAGTAAGCTGGGCTTCAAAGCTGCAGAAAGTGGTTTCACTTTCTACCATGGAAGCAGAGTGTGTAGCAATGACGGAGGCAAGCAAAGAAATTATGTGGCTTCACAGATTCTTAGAAGAGCTTGGATTCAAACAAGACAATTGTGTCTTGTACAGTGATAGACAAAGCGCTATCCATCTTGTGAAGAACTCAGCCTTTCATTCAAGGACAAAGCACATTGAGGTGAGATATCACTTCATACGCACTCTTTTGGAAGAGGGACAACTAAAGCTAGGAAAGGTGCATACAAGTGAAAATCCTGCAGACATGTTTACAAAGGTGGTCAACAAGGAGAAGTTGAGCTTTTGCTCATCTTCAATCGGCATTCAAGGATAAGAAGCCAGAATGGAAAGCAGTCACAGGTTTGGTTTGGAGATCAGTCTCCAAGTGGGAGATTGTTAAGTATGGAGCCTGATTTACCCTTGTAATTTTCTGTGGTAAAAGCGCACATTTGTAAGGCCCCCATTATGAGGAGAAACCATCGTGCAAGAATCAGGGGCAACTTTAAAGGCCTCGGGGGTGGAGCCCCCCAAGACTTTTTTTCGCCGGAATATTCTTTTTCGCCGGAATATTATGGCCGGACGGCGGCTGGAAAGTGGTCGGAAAACAACCGGTCGGTTGGCCGGTGGCCAGTAGTCAATGGCCGATGGCCGGTGGTCGGAAGTGAATGGCCGGTGGCCGGTGGTCGGAAGTCAATGGTCGGTGGCCGGTGGCCGAATTCAATGGCCGGTGACCGAATTCAAAAGCGGACTTGTCTTCTCAAGGGCGGCCACACATGGGCGGATTGGAAGGTCCGATTTGGACTTATTCGCACAAGGGCGGCTACACATGGCTGTCTCTCATAAGAGAGGACAGCCCTTTTGGCCTATAAAAGGAGGCCATTTCTACACACATTTCATAGTGTGAAGTTGATGCAACAAGGTGAGTGTGAGGTGGTGAGAGTGAAACAAGGCGAGAGCTCCATTAAGGGTATAATCCCTTTGTAAACTACTTCTTGTTTTGAAGTACTAAAGCCATTGAGTGGCTGCTTTCCTGTGGACGTAGCCCACATTGGGTGAACCACGTATATCGTGTGTAATCTCTCTCTCTCTCTCTACTCTATAATCTCGTGTATATAAATCTGTCTCTCTCCATTAAGTAATCTACTCAATTATCTATTTAGGTACGTCTTATTTCCTAACAGTTTCCATATGTCTCCAGTAGATATAGTCATATCCCCAATCTTCGACCATTTTTAGTTGTCTCATGAATGGTCTTCCTAGAATGATATCATAGTTGTTCTTCTTTCCAAAGTCAATAAGAGCAAAGGTTTGCTCATATTCAATTCCATAAGAAGTAGCAACTACTTTTTCTAGCAGTCCTATGGGCCTTTCCATGTGTCCGTCTATAAGATGCAGTTTCATCCTAGTATCCCTCATTGCTGGTTTTCCCACTTTTTCCAGACCTCTTTTGTTGTGATGGCAACATCAACTCCACTATCAAAGATTGCCATGGTTTTCACACCTTGGAATTCCACGGGAAGAGTGGCATGGTGTTCCCATCTTCTCCCTCATAGTATTTGCCTACCTTGTTTAAAGGCATTGGCCTAGTATTTAGCCAAGGAATTTCAAGCTCTTTAATCCCGTCCTCGATTTAAGTCATTGGTTTTTTAACACCAAGATTATCTAGGCATTTTACCATGGTAGCCCATGTGTTTAGTCGTATTCTGAGAAACTCAGCCAACATTATTGTGCAGGTGACTGGTGTTGACAAAATGTCTTTCAACCCTTTCAAATCAATGACCTTGCTGGGAGACAATCTTTGTGATGGGACTGCAATAACATCTGACTTGGCCTCGTACTCTCTCATATAGGAGTTTAGTGTTCTTAGCAAATGGGGTTGACTTTCCATAGATTGCAAAGATCCTTTGTCACTCCAGTATGAATTCCACTTCTAGATTCATTTGAGAATCAGTCTAAAATTTCTCTATTGGTGGAAGAGACCCTCCTCCTCCATCACTGTCTGGTTTACTCGTCTACTTATCTCACTTGATTCATTGGCCTCTCTGACTTGTTTCCACAATTTGTCAAGACCATCGATTTCTTTACAGCTGTCAAGTAACTATGTGAAATCCCTTGAAAGAGTTATCCATGGTATTCAACACTATCCTTGGTTCTAATGCAGGGTCCTTGAGCTTTTGTCCGTGCTCATGACTAGAATCTAACTCTTTTCATTCTTAATTTTGTGAGATTATTGGTGTAGGTGGGACAAGGATCACACCCTCAGGTTTCCCAATTTGTGGTTCTAATAAAGATTGGGTTGTTTCTATCATTTTCATGCACATTTAAAGCATGTCCCTTTCTAGTTCTGTATATGGATATGTCATCCACCTATGTTCTTGGGTTTGGTTGTTTTTGAGCCGTGTTTCATAGCCTTTTAGGAGGGTGTCTAATGGCTCATTAACCTTCTCAATCAGCACTGATCCTCGTGAACTAGCACTTCTAGTTTCTCATATGTGGATGGTTCTTCTAGAGGCTGAGTTGCCTCCATAAGAGAAGGTACAACCCTTTCATCATGTTGTATTATCTTTTCTTTAGCTTGGGTAAGCTTCGCATCCATGAATTTCTGCTTTCATTCCCTACGTGATTTCATCCTAGCCTTTCTAGCTTTCCAATTGTTCCATTTGCTCTTGGTTTTTTGACTAAGTGCATTGGTCTTTGGCTCACTCGTCTCTGGACTCGCATCAATTTTTGTTTTATCTATCTCTGGGTCCTAATCAACTTCCTTTTGAGCTTGCACTCTCGTAACTACTTGAACTCGTACGATGTTTTCATTCTCCTAGTTGAGCAATTATTGAGACCTTCATTGTGATCTTTCTGACTCGGTTTGGGTTTTTTCGACACTAGTCAAGTGAATGATGCCACAGTCAAGACAATAGGCATTTACATGTGTGATCTCCATTTGAGGACATTGTTTGACCAAGTGGTTTCCATGGCTCTTGTGACAACCTATCTCTGGTTGAGAAGCTTCTTCTTGCAGTTCCTCTTGGCTGTAAACAGGCTTCAACCTTGCTAAGCCTCTATTAGCAATGAATTGCAATGTCTTTTTGTCCATCTCGTATCTTCTTTCTTCAGGTCAAAACTCAAGAGGTGGAGCTTGTATTGGCCTCACCACTCCATGTGTTTCTCTCATTTTCTATCGCTTTGAAGGGTAGTACCCACTTTAGTTGCTATAATACATTGTAGTTGGTACTAGCACTTGTTTTTTGGATGGTTCCATCATTTGCGTATATCTCATGTCTATAGGCATGCTAGCACCTGGAAGTGGAGGTTGTTGTCTGAAGATAAGCTATGGTCTTGCAACTCCTACTAGTCCCATCGCATTCCCCGTAGCATGTCTAGGTGGAGAAGGTGCAACTAGAACAAGTTGTACATACATGCCCCTAGCATTTTCCATGTTATAGTAACACTCTTTCCTTGTATGGTTTGTTCACAATATCATATTCTCAAGGTTCTGCTCTTATTTGGATAGGAGTAAGTTATAGGGGGTGGTGATGGTACGTATGGTCTTCTTGTGACCATAGTTCCACCTCTATTAAAGTCATATTCTATGGTTGCATCTGGGTACAGCCATGGTGACAATGTAGTTGTGCTTGTGTCAAAATGTGGATAGATTGGCATTTCAGCACTTCTAACTTGGCTTGCCATACCTCTGGTCATATCTACAAAAGGACTAGTAGATTGTCTTTCCATCTTGAGGATCTTAGCTTTCTTAATGGCAAGCCCACTCAATACTCTCAAGATAGTCCTTAACAAGCCAACCTTGGCTTAGTGCAACTTATCCCTTTTTTCCCTTGATCAGGTCTCTCAGAAGTCAAGAATTTGTGACTCTTCTGGTCTCTGGAAACTAGTTTTGGGTACCCTAAAAGTTTGGATTTAGGAAACCCGGGAGAATCCTATTGCCTGCAAGCTTTTCTCTTGGCTATACCTAACTCAATTTGGAGTTGTCTATCAAAAGTTAGAGTAGTTTTGGTGAATTTCACCTGAAACAACACTGAAAGCAATTTCAAGATCAAGGATTTTTGCTTCTATCTTGACCAAATGTGACTCAAGTTTGTTGAAACTTGGTCACTAGGCTTACTTCATAGTGATTAACACTTTTAGAAGCTCATTGTGAGTTTTCACCTCCAAATTAGGGCTAGAGACATCATATGCGTATGATATCTACTGTGGCCGAATCAAGTGATTTTTACTCCAGATGATCTTTATCACTTGGCCAAACTCTCAGCAACTTTTAGAATTCAATTTGGAAATTTTTTGGGCAAGTTTTGATCAATACAAGAATTGATCTATCGATCTGTCTTCAGGCCTTTACAAGCTCAAATGAACTTCAAATGCAATGAAATTTGGACATTTTTTGGGCAAGTTATGATCAATACAAGCATGAATCTGTCCAAATCTATCTTGTGGCCTTTACAAGCTCAAATGAGCTCCAAATGCAATGAAATATTGGATGGGGACTTCTTTTATGCTCTAGGACACTATAAATTCTCAAATGTCTAAATTGACCCAAATCTACCCCATGAGACATCATACGCGTATGATGTCTTTTGACTCAAAATCCACTTATATTTCTAACCAAGGTACTCCTTGATGCATGCAACAAGAATATGTGATCACAAAAAATTTTGGATGTCAAAATTGCTCAAAATCAGCACTTTTTCACCTTTACCTTCTTGTACCTGCAAAACTCTCTTTAAAAGCAAAAGTATGTGTCCAAATGAGTTGAAATTTTGCAAGAAAGCTTAACACATCATTTCCCAACCCCCCTATGTGGTAAAAAATGAAATTGGACTATCAGATCTTGCCTTGAGACATCATACACGTATGATGTGTATGTGATGAAAATTGGCCCACATTTGTTCAGTAAGCTTGTCTTGTGGTGCTTAACACCCTGGTATGCTCAGATCTGTCTTTGAAAATTCCCTTTAGACATCATATGTGTATGATGTCTAACTGGTCAGAATGAAGTGAATTTCACTTCAGAGATTCCTCACTACACTGGCAACTCACGTCAACTTTTAGAATTCAATTTAGACACTTTTTGTGCAAGTTATGGCCAATATCAACATTCACTATTTAGATGCGTCTTATGGTATTTGTGTTTACGGCATAAACATTCAGAATAGACAAAGCACATAAATCAGAATGGAACTGGAACTGGAACAGAATACAGAAATCGACAACATACTAAATCCGCCATAACTTCCGCCTTCACATTCCCAAGAAGATACTGAACTTCAGTTACATAGTTCGATAAGACTAAATGGGCAACGCCCTTTCCCAAGACACCTCTTGGAATCCCAAAAGTACAAAGGTTCACATTCCAACTTCCATTAGGTAAAACATCCCAAAATTCCTAGGCTTAACACCTGGCACAACCCGATGGCTAGAGCCACAGGCTGACCTGGACCCACAATCCCTTGATCAAACAACCTGCTCCCCAGCATCTCCTTCTGTATCTGCCTTTTCTACTGCAACATCCGAATCCGCTTTCTTTTTGGCTTCAGCTTCCACTTCATTTTCCACTTCTGAATCCCTCCTCCTGCTACAATCCGATCTGGTCCCATAACATCACTGCTCAGCTCTGCTATCCACTTACTCACTGCCCCTACATTCACTTCAATATCTTTACCCTTTTCCTTCAACTCCTGTATCTCTACCATTAATTTCCCATTTTCCACTTTCAATTCCTCATTCTCCCACCTTACACTTTCTTTTCCTACCAGCTGAAACCAATTTTTGAATCTGTCGACACCTCCATGTGTTCCCTCCAAAGCCTTGTAGCTTTATTCCACATCTCTTGTGTATATTCCAGCACTTCCTGCTTCATAATATCCGCATCCTAATCTGCAACCAAAATACTTGTCATTCCCTGGTTCTGCAAAGAGGCTTTCTCCATATCTATCAACGGAGTCAATCTATTGATCAAGAAAATATTCTCAGTGGTCATCTCCGCCACTTTATCTCCATTTCTTTAAATTGGTCATCCACTGCAGCTTTTAGTCCATCTGCCCACTTAGTAAAATCCTGTGCTACACTCAGGACTTCTGCATTTCTAACCATAGCTTCTGCTGTAATCTGTCTCACTTCCTCCTGCAGTCTTTCTTTGTCTGATCTCTCCTGAAACAAGTGCATCCAAACCTTCTGCATTTCCCACTCCGGGATAGCACTGCATTTATGCTCCATTTTCTCAGCTTCCATCACCCTCAGAGCTGAATCTTGATTCTACATGAAGTCATTTAGTTGAGTCAAACTCCTAGCTGCCTCTTCAACAGAAAAAATTCTCTTATACTCATAACTGTCAGTGCTCCCTGCTTTTACTTTGAAACTGTCCAAAGCAGTCTTCTCAACACCTCCTCCCATTCCTTTCATGAACAACGTTACCTTCTTGCCTTTGGACTCCAATTTCTTCGATTCTGACTCCATTGTAAAAATGTTCGGCTTTGAATCCGATTCTTCCAAAGCCTTCCAAGACACTTTGAAAGGTGATTTAACTTTTTCAACTATTGGAGAGCCCAATAACAATTTCCTTCTCTTGCTTCCATATGCTATGCCCTCTTCTTTAGCCACATCTACCACTGGTGTCTTCAAACCTGTTGCTACTGTCGGAACCTTGAGAACATACTCGAAAATTGTAACCAAATAAGGTGCTACTTTGCCCACTGCTGGTGTTCGACGTCGGTCTCTTTTTTCGGTTAACTGCATCCAATCATAAAGAACTGATGCCCAATCCACTTTAATGCCTCTTTCCGCCTAAAACAAAGGAGCAAAAGTCTCCTTGGACATGTAGGCAATCTTCTGGAGGATACATACTTTTTCCAAATACCAAAACAAATTTGAAACTCTGTTTCCACCCGTATTCTTCACCATGTAGTATGCCTTCGTGCCTACAAGATTTTTGAATTCCCCTTTCATCTGGGAATCGGTCAGCTTCCTCGTCTTGGCCGGCACAACTAGACAGGGAACCTTGAAAACTTTGGACACCAGCTTTGGTGCCAAACGTACATCCGCAGTAATTATTCCATCACTTTCCTTTATCATACTCCACTGCTGCTTGGCAAATTCATTTTCTGCCCATGTATCCCATGGTAGACATGCAAATTCATACAGACTGATACGCTTTAACCATACCTGGGTTTCCGCTTCATCAGGGTTGAAAGTGCCACCACCATCTCCACGTTGCCCTAATCACTCAAAGATCGGCCTCATCGCTTTCCACCTCTATTGGATCTTCCTATTGCCGCGCTTTAAACAACTCCTCCATCGCCGTCTTCATGGACCTGGTATTCGGAATCACTTCTGTTGCATCGTCTTGCGTACCCACTGAGGCGGTCCAGGGCGGGCAACAAGAAGAGCAACCTCTAGACACCCTTCAAGGCTCCCGTGCTGCTCAATGGGGCTGGGGCAAAACACAACACAAACCAAAACAACAAACCCACAGCCAAATACCAACTACACAAGGGGCACCACCTAGTTTAAGATCGAACTAGGACGCAAAAGAGGAGAATCGTTAGAGCAACCCACAAACAAGCAAGGAATTTACACTAACCCTAACACCAATGGAACACTCTCACACACTAAAACACGAGAGAGAGAGAGAGAGAGAGAGAGAGAGAGAGAGAGAGAGAGAGAGAGAGAGAGAGAGAGAGAGATGGTGTACAACTTAGCTTCAACTTTATATTTTGCACAAAAAGGAACTTAGAGCTTGCGGAATCAAGTGACAAGATTTGGTTATAGCATCACTAGCACATTGTCTTAGGGTTATGGGAGCCCTCTCACCATCCACCCTCTTACAATGGTAGCCAAACAATAGCCAATGAATCACAAGCAACAAAACAACAACCTTCAATGAAACAAGTCACCTTATGAAGCTGAATGAGTTTGCCAAGCCAAATTGGAGGAGAAGCGTGAGCCTTTGGACATGAATTGCACCCAAAACTACCAATTCATTGATGTTGGGGTAGATACAACAATGGTAGGAAGAATATCTTCTACTCGCACTCACTCAAACTAGCTCAAGCTTTTCTATGCACCAAGGTGATGGTGTATAGAAAGCTTACTCTCTCTTTACAACCAAGATAGAACTGGCGTGTGGTACGCTCAATCTAGTGTGCAATGGTATAGTGATGTCTTTTACAAGGAGGAATGGGTTCTATTTATAGGTTTTAGAAGCCTTGATTAGGATTAAGCCTAATCAATTTTATTAGGAAAGATCAAGGATTATGAATTTTTATGAATTTCAAATGAGAATGGGGTCTCTCTTTTCTCTTGAGTCACATGGATGTGGGCTCAAGTAAGAGAATTATTGATGTGGTGAAAGGAGAGAAACTTCCATGGGAGTGAGTGAATTTGGTTTACTTGTGCGGTTGCCTACTCCATATGTTGATAGTGTGGGTGTATTTTTACAAGAGAAGTTAGTTGTTAGTGGTAATAATCACTAGAATTGTTAGTGATACATTTACAATGGGTAGGATGAGTTGATTTGATGAAGGAAGAGGGGTGAATTAAAAGAGAATAATTGAGATGGTGAAGATTTGAAGAAGCTTGAACTCACCCTTGTGTAGATTGTGGAAAAAATGACCGCTGGTCTTCTTCTTCTTGTTCGCTTCTTTACGCCGCCGCCACGGTTGACCACCACGATGAAAAGAGGATTTGTTGATGAAAAATCCTCAATTTGCAGAAGTTATCATGGTTAAGATGCTGAATTTTAGATATTTTTAGGAGAGGTAAATGAAATTGTAACATAGAAGCAATAGAGAGAGACATGGAGAGGGTGTATGTATGTAGAGGTTCATAAAAGAACTATAGGGATGAGAGAGAAGGGTAATGGTGAAGAGGGTGGGAGAAGCCATGGAAATTGCAAGTTTGAGTGAGGGAAGGAGCAGGAGGGATGTGTAAGAGTGAGTAGGTGTGTGGAAGGGTGAGAGAAGACTAAGGGCTACTTGTCAGAAAAGTGGGCAGACTGGGGTCCACTCAAAAAATCATAGCTCACCGCTGGTAACTCCAAAAATCATGAAAAAAATTGAGGTGATTATTCAAAGCGTGGGCTACATTTGCTTTTTTGACCACCACTCCAAATTCGGAGAGGAGATAGGTGCCAAAATTCTCACCAAAAAGCCTGTTTTTATGCCTGCAAAAGTCTTTTAGTGGCCCCCTCCTTTGTTGAATTTGTACAATGCATCCAAGAGTGAGCCCCTCCTTTGTCATATTATAATACAAAGCATCCAAGTTTCCCTTGACCCATGTATGGAGGAGGATTATTGGTGAATAAAGAAATATATACATGGTGGGACTAGTGTATGAACTATTCATGGACTTTAGCTCAATGAGCACATGGTGTTAGAATAACGAGTAAAAATAATAATAAAAATATGGAGGAGTTATGGATATGGAAAGATATTGGAATCATATGATATGGTCCCTCCTTGAATTATTTTGGGTGAAAGAGGAAAAGGTATGCAAGTAAATAATATAATAAACGTAACCAATGAGTAGAAATCAATTTTTGTTTTCACGAGGGTGAGGGTGAAAATGTAGGAGTGATTTGTATAAAGGAATAATATGAGGTTAGAGTATGTACATATTGGCAAAAAATATAATTATGGTGTAAGAGGATGAAAGAAGGTGTACATAGGTTTAATAAAACACACACCTAAGTAGAAATATTTAAATAAAATACCAAAATAATTATAAAAAATCCCTATATTTAGGCCATATATACAATGAAATATTTACACACAAAGAGGCCATAATATACTTTTATTTTTTTTTATTTTTTTTTTTTGGCTCAACTAGCCCAGTGACTAGCTAGCTGAGGGTTTTTAAGAAGATATGGGAAAAGCCCCCTAACTCACACACGCCTATGTACAGTGAAATGGTAGGGATAGCCATAGCGTTTGGGTGAATTTGGTAGGGTGGAGTAACTTACTATGGCAATTATGGAGAGCCGAAAAACGGCTATCACCACCATGAGTTTGCCCTTAATATTCTATGCCCTTAATACTCCTGGTAATTCCTCCTTATGTTCCAATCTACTAAGGTAATCCACCACTCCATGCTGAGTTCCTGGAGTATGAACAACTATGTAATCAAATTCTTGCAACATGAGCATCCACCTTGCTAATCTACCTTCCAGTTTTGGCTTCTTTACCAGAAACAATAAAGCCTGATGATCCACATGAAAAACTACTTTGTTCCCCAACAGATAATGTCGGAATTTTTCGAAAGCAAAAATCATTCCCAAAGCTTCCCTTTCTGTAACTATGTAATTCTTCTCCGATGCTCTCAACATTCTACTAGCATAATAAACTGGTCTGAACCATCCCTTAATCTTCTCCTGCATTAAAATATCTCCTACTGCCATGTCAAAAGAATCAACATACACATGAAACGGCAATTCCCAATTTGGTGGTTGAAGTATAGGTGAAACTACCAACATCTTTTTGATAATCTGAAAATCTTTCTCTTAAGCTTCTCCCCAAACAAATTCCACTTCCTTCTTAGTCAGATGACTGAGTGGTGCACTCACATCCGCCAAATACCGTAAAGACCTACCATGTCATTTGATCTGTCCAACAAATCGCATCACTGCCTTCAAATTTTCCAGAGCTACAACTTTCTGAATGGCACTGATCTTGTCCCCATCAATCGACATTCCTTCTTGAGAGATGATATGTCCCAACAATTTTCCCTTTTGTACTGCTATTGCACACTTCTGGGGATTAAGTGACATCTGAAACATCCTGCATCTTTCAAAACACTTCCTCAAATATTCCAAATGCCTGACTTTTTTCCAAAAAACTGAAAAATCATCCATAAAAATCCTCATGAAATCTGTCAAATGTGGCTCAAAGATTTTAAAAGCTACCTTAGAAAACGATGGTGGTCCATTCTTCAATCCAAAGCTCATTACTGTATAAGCAAAAGCTACCCATTCTATGATAAAAGAAGGTTTTTCAATATCCTCCTCAACCATTGGTATTTGATTGTACCCTGAAAATCCATCAAGAAAAGTGTACATCTCATGTCCCGCTACATCATCTAAAACTAAATCAATAAAAGGAAATGGAAATGGATCTGCAACTGTTGTTGCATTCAATTTTCTGTAATCCACACAAACCCTTAACTTCCCCGACTTCTTGGATACCACTACAATTGGTGACAACCATTCCGCCTGATCCACTCGCACTATAAACCCTGCATTCAGCAATTTATCCAATTCCTCTTTCACCTGCTTGGCATAATTTGGATTCATCCTGTATCTTTGTTGAATCACTGGAACAGCATCCGTTTTCAAATTTATATAATGCTTATATAATTGAGGATCCATGCCTTTCAAATCAGAATAATCCCATGCAAAGACATCAATATATTCCTATAGTAATTCCTTCAAATCCTCCTTGAAGCCTTCTTCCAAATGAACACTAACTCTTACCATCTTCGGATGATCCTCCGTTCCCAAATTCAAATCCTGTAAATCATCCTCATTTACTCGAGAAACTTTATGTATCATTTTATCATACAGAGCTTCCGCTCTCTGAATTGCCTCCTTTGGCTCCAATTCTGAATCTTCAATCACAGTTTCCTCGCGGATTTTCTTCTCTTCTAAATTTTCCTGTTCTCCACCATCTGTATTACCCTGCAGCTGATCAATTTCCAAACTGTTCTCTTTTTCTACATATTTGTCAATGATCCGCCCCACATCTACCTCAAATACTGGAACAATTGTTAGATTTGCTGCCAGGAAACATTCTTCTTCATCATCCTCCAATCCTTGAGACATGTTAATTGCTTGTGCCAACATTGGCTTCGTCTCTTCTGACGATTCCTTCTTCGGCCCCATTGGTAATGTGACTTCTCTCCTTCCTTTCTTAACCGTCACTTCATTCTTTCCCCAATATTGTTTCAGCTTAGCCGTACGAAACCATGGCATCCCCAAAAACATATAATAGGTATTTTTTGAATCCTTCATCCTGATGACTACAAAATTTACCATAAACTGCAATCCATGAATAATAATTCCCTGCCTTCTTAACATCCCCACTAGTTGAACTCTTCTCTGATCCGCCATATGCACTTGAAATGGAGCTGGTTCCAACCTGACATCTTGCATCCTTAGAAATTCCGATTCCGAAAGTATGTTGATCCCTGATCCACCATCCAATAGTACATCTGAAAATTTGCGGTTATTAAATTCCAATGACAGTGTTGATACTGAAAAATCCACATCCTCTGGGCTAATCTGACAACTCTGAACTGTCTGCTGCACCTCCTTCATACTCGGAACAGTCTTTGTCCTTCGCATCACTGTATATAGTCTATCTCTGAAAATTGGAACTAATGACAATAACTGATCCACTGTAAAATGTATAGAGGAATTAGTTAACTCCTCAAACAAAGCATCCATCCTTTCTCTTTCCTTCTCCTTCTTTTTTACTCCTTTATCCTTCACTCTAAGCTTGCTCTGCTGTTGGTCCTTATCCATCAAATCTTCAGCTACTTCATCCCGAATCTCCTTCTGCTCCTCCCAATCTAGTGGAGGTTTCAACCTTGCTTTGGACCTTGTTGTCACTAATACATCTACTTACTCTTGCAAACATTTAGAACAATCACATTCCGGCTGACAATCCATAGCAACTTCATTCACCCCTTGATCCTGAAACGATTCTACTACTATCAAACTGCTTCCAGGCTCTTTGTTTGCTTCAGCTGACTACACTGGTGGTGCTGGCAACTGCGGCACTGGCCCTCTTGGCTATTGTTGATTCCCCCCTTGATAATTCCAAACCGGCTAATTCCATCCTTGTGGTTGTGGCTACCAATTCTGCCACCGTTGCTGCTGATCCCAATTTCCCCCCATGGGGGTCTTGAATTCTGCCATCCTCCAAATCTCGGTCCTCCGCCCGAATTGAAATTTCCTCTAAATGGTGGGCCCCTTTGTGGTCTCCACCCTGAATATGATTGTTGCCTTTGCCATCCTTGATTATTGAACATCCCCTGCCTTCCTCCTGTCTCTGGAAACACCCCATGATTTTGAGGTCCTTGTTGTTGTAACTTTTGTTGAATCCTTTCTGGTACGACACCTCTGAAATTCGGATTAAACCAACATCCCCCTTTGTCCAATGCCCATCCTTAACACAAATTTCACAATGAGGGGTTTTTGATTCCACAGCTTTCTGCACTCCCAACTTCTTCAATTTCTTTGCTACCAATTTTTCCAATCTATCCTCTTTCTCTTTAAACTTTTTCTTCGACTTCTTCTTGCCTTTCTTCTTTTTATCCTCATCTTCATCTGAACCCGAATCCTCACTGGAATCCTCTTCACTATCTGAATCAGTATCAGTTTCCAAATCCAAATCGTTGTCTGAATCCGAATTATCTGACCTCTTCTTTTTCTTCGACCTACCTTTCTTCTTTTCTTTATACGACCTCTTGGCTGATTTCCCATGAGAGACCCCAAACCTTTTCTCTGCTCTTTGAGCTGTTTCCACTAATGCTTGTAATCCACCTATAACATCAAATCCAACAACAACATTCTTCAATTCCTTCCTTAATCCATTCAAAAAATATCCAGCAAGCATTTCATCAGTTGGCCTTTCTTGAGAAGACAACCTTGTCCAATACAGGAATATATCCTCCTCCGCTTCCTCCAGAGTGCAACCAACTACCCATGCCAACTCACACTATTCTGAACATCCTCCCTCCATTGCTATAGCACTCGCTCCTACAAGAGAAACTTGAATCCATCCATGCTCCGTCATCGCCAAGTGTTTAAGGCATAACCATTCAGAATAGACAAAGCACATAAATCATAATGGAACTGGAACTGGAACAGAATACAGAAATTGACAACATACTAAATCCGCCATAACTTCCGCCTTCACATTCCCAAGAAGATACTGAACTTCAGTTACATAGTTTGATAAGACTAAATGAGCAACGCCCTTTCCCAAGACACCTCTTGGAATCCCAAAAGTACAAAGGTTCACATGCCAACTTCCATTAAGTAAAACATCCCAAAATTCCTAGGCTTAACACTTTGCAAGCCAAAAAATGCTTCAAATTTGATGAAATTTTTCCTATATGCTTCCTAAATACTATAGATCACAAGGGTGCACTCAATATTAACTTTTGACCCCAGATATGGCCTTCAAAACATCATACACGTATGATGTTCAAGTGGTCAAAATGGACTTTTGTTTCTACCCAAGGTGCTCCTTGATGCATACAACAAGAATATGTGCTCACCACAAGCTTTCGATATCAAAAATGCACAAAATCATCACTTTTCATAAGGAAATCCCGTGAAAGAGTAAAATATTCCCAGTTTTCAATCTATAAGCTCAAATGAAATGAAACTTGGTGTATGTGCTCAACACAACATGCATAAGATGGGTGTAATGTCAAAAGTTCAAAATTGCTGTCAAAATCACCTCGTAGACATCATATGCGTATGATGTTTGCTAATAAATTTTTGGACAGAATTCATTCACAGACATTCCCAAGTCTCTAGCAATGGTTTTTAAGCACTTCTACCAATTTTCATGCAAAAATGTGCTCAGAATCACAAGTTTTTCTAATTTCCGTTTTAGACACTCCGTCTTTTTTCTTTTCGGTGTCAATAGTTGATCAAAACTCTAGTCTAACCCCCCTTTCGAACACTGTGGTGCATTCAGATTTTTCAAATTTGGTCTCCAAATTCCCCTTGAGACATCATACACGTATGATGTCCAAGTTTACAAAATTTCATTTTTTTTACACAGAACCCTTGCACATGCTCTCTTATATGCACAGCATCAATCACTCATGCATAAATGTCAACAAAATTCTTTTTATTACATTTTTTCATCAAAATCAAACTTTTTAGAGATCATGAATTCAAACATGCACTCTAGCAAATAGATCAATGATGAATAGCTCGTACCTTACACATCAATGTAAAGAATGAGGATGCAAGAGAGCTACACAAGACAAGCACAAAGCACACAGAGATGGAAACCTTCTTCTTCTTCTTCACAGAAAAGAGAGTACAAAATGACTAAGTGCTAAAGCTGAAAAGTAGCACATATGTACATGTGGTCACTAAGTGTGAACTCGCTAGAAGCGTACTAGGCTGGCACTATATGTGTAGTCCAGCTATAGAATCACTGGCAGAGATCCTCCGTGTCGGTCACCTAACGTGCCAGTGAGTAAATGCCGTAAGCGGCTAAGACCCGTAGTGGATGCCAGCTCAAGGTGTAGAGCTCGACTTCTCAACACTCCCCCTCAAGCTCTGCATGTCGCAGAGTCCAAGCATAGTCCGGAAACGTCGAAGCTTCTCAGCTCCAAGGGCCTTGGTAAAGATATCCGCTATCTACTCCTCTGTGCTGACGTAGACCAAGTCGATGTCGCCCGCCAACACTCGCTCTCGAACGTAGTGGTAATGGACCTCTATGTGTTTGGTCCTGGCATGGAACACTGGGTTCCTAGCCAACTGCATGCTACTGAGGTTGTCACAATGGATGAAAATCTGCCGGTCCACCTGCACTCCCAAGTCCTCAAGTAATGTGCGTAGCCAAGCTACCTCGCACGCCGCAACTGCTGCACCTCTGTACTCGGCCTCTGTGCTCGATAAAGCAACCGTAGGCTACTTTTTGCTGCTCCAAGTAACAGCAACACTCCCAAAAGAGAACATGAAGCCACTCGTAGATATCCTATCAACAATGCTACCTGCCCAATCTGCATTTGTATACCCATACAATGCTAATGGTGCATCTGCTGCATAGAACAATGCGTAGTCAAGAGTACCTTGCACATACCTAAGTGTATGTCGTACTCCATCCAAATGTGGCTTCCTCGGAAGCTGCATGAACTGACTCTCCAAGCCTACTGTGTAGCTCAAGTCTTGCCTCTTGATAGTCAAGTAGATTAGACTACCCACAATCTTCCTGTACATGTTGACATCCTCAACAACATCACCCTTCTCTGCACTCAGCTTTGCATTCACATCCAAGGGAATAGAAATTGTCTTACAATCAGCCATACCATACTTTGACAACATGTCCAAAGCATACTGTCTCTGTGATAGCCATACACCCTCTGGAGTCCTGATCACCTCAATGCCAAGAAAGTAGCGCAACTCGCCTAAATCTTTCATTTCAAACTCCTATTTGAGAAGACCCTTCACATGGTCAATCTCCATAGCATTGTCACCAACAATAATAAGGTCATCTACATATATGGTAATAACCACAATCCCCACATCACTCTCACGTACATAGAGTGAATGAACAGCATGAGCTCTCCTAAAACCAATACTGACAAGATACTTGGCAATCCTGTCATACCATGCTCTAGAGTCCTGCTTCAAACCATACAAAGCTTTGAGAAGTCTGCATACATAATCTGGGTAACCTGGATCGACATAACTAGGTGGCTGATCCATATACACTTCCTCTTGCAACTCACCATTCAAGAAGGCATTCTTTACATCCATTTGATGTATAATCCATCCTCTAGATGCAGCCACTGCTATGACAGCTCTCACAGTTGTCATCTTTGCCACTGGAGCAAAGGTCTCCTCATAGTCTATGCCATACGTCTGTGCATAACCCTTTGCGACCAGCCTTGCCTTGTGACGCTCAATGTTACCATCAGCCTTATGCTTGGTTTTATACACCCATTTACAGCCAATAGATTTCTTGCCACTTGGCAATGGCACCAACTCCCATGTGTCGTTTGCTTCCAATGCAGCCATCGCTTCATTCATTGCATCATCCCAATGCACATTTCCAACTGCATCCTCAAAAAATGTGGGCTCCACAGCCTGTATCACCTTAGCCATGTAGGCTTGGTGATGCGCTAGATACCCATCATAAGTCAATTTTTGAACTGGATTTCTGACTCTATTTGATCTGCGCGGTCCTGGGTCACTCCTTTGCCCTCTAGCATCTTCTTGTACTTTCCTTACACCAGGTGTCCTGACAGCCGGAATTCCAAATTCCTCATCAAGACTTTGTTCAGAACCATCTGAATCCATGTCTACATGTGAAAAACCTGATGATGCATCAGCCATAAAGGGAGGTTCATCAACCTTTTCCTTTCCTTTTCGTGATACATTCCCTGTACCTGTTGGTGGAGTAACCTGCGTACGTAGTCTACCATTCCATGGTTTCTCAACAGAGCCACGAGAAGAGGACTCTTGTGGTCCACTCAAAACCTGTGACTGTGGCCTCACATTTTGTACAACCACATCATCTTTTACATCAGCCCCAATAGTGCCATGTGCATTACTGTACCAGCTGCTCATCTCATCAAAGACTACATCTCTGCTCACTCGTAATTCTCGTGTAGTAGGATTGTAGCCCCTGTACCCCTTTTGTTCAAGGGAATATCCCACAAGAATACATTTCTCTGCTTTAGGATCCAATTTCCTGCGCAACTCATCTGGTACATGCACGTAAGCTATGCAGCCAAACACTTTCAAGTGTGCCAAATCAGGCTTTGTACCTGTAAACTTTTCCTCAGGTGTTACATCATGCACCGCAGCTGTAGGTGTCATGTTCATAATGTACACAGCTGTATTTACGGCTTCAGCCCAGAAATGATGAGGCATGTTCTTCTCATTCATCAATGCACGTGCAACCTCTGCAATGTGCCTGTTTTTCCTTTCTGCGACCCCATTCTGTTGTGGAGTATATCTGCATGGAAACTGCCTGCGTATACCATGCATTCACAGAAAATCTGAAAAATCATTGGAGAAGTACTCTCCCCCTCCATCTGACCTCAATGTCTTGATTTGCACATCTGTCTCCTTCACAATCATGACTTTGAAGTCTTGAAAGTGACCAAACACTTCACTTTTGTTACGCATGAAGTAGACCCATACTTTCCTTGTATGGTCATCAATGAAAGAGACATAATACCTGCAACCATGTATACTTGCAGTATCGGTTGGACCCCAAACATCTGTGTGCACCACCTCAAGTGGCTTTTTACATACATTGCGCTCATGTGGAAATGAGCCCTTTGACTGTTTTCCAAACTGGCATGCTGCACACACTTTATGCATACCATTCACCTTGAATTTGGGCAAACCTTTTACAATCTGTTTTGATTGCATGCTGCGCAATCTTTGCTCATTGACATGGACAATGCGTTTGTGCCAAATGTCAACATCAGCCACAACACCTGTGCCCTGTGCAAATAATGTAGCTTTTACCTCAGGCATGTCTACATTCAGCGTAAACATTCTGCCCACACATTTTCCCTCTGTGATCAGCTTACAGCCATTCTGGAAATCTTCTACATAATAGCCATTTGGATTGAAGCGAACCTGCAAACCCTGCTCAACCATTTGTCCAACAGAAACAAGATTCTTTGTAATGTTTGGGACATGAAGTACATCTGCTAAGTACTTTGATTTCCCACCCTTCATATTTAGAGGTATGTCCCCTACATGAGCAATGGGGTGAGCTGTGTCATCTCCTGTCTGCACATAGCCTGACACATCTGGTTTGTGTATATCTCTAAACCACACTCCACGAGACGTCATGTGATTAGAGGCACCTGAATCCACATACCAAACATCATCTTGGGTGGAATTCTCTGCAGTCATTGTATTCATTACATGCTGCATAACAAACATGCGCTCGTTTTTGCTGTCATCTGCATCTCTGCTAGTAGATGCATAGTTGCCCTGTTCTCTCTTTCCACTTGCTTTTCCCTTTGGACAGTCACGTGACATGTGACCTCTTTCACCACAAGTCCAACATTCTCTGCTATCTGGAGTATGTTGCTGCCTGCTTGATCCTGCGCCATGACCTCTTTGACTCCCCCTACCTTGAGACTGGTTTCCCCTGCCACCTGTATTGTTTTGATTTGATTGACCTTCCAGAAATTGGCCCCTTCAACCCCTTGGGCCTCGACCACGACCTCTACCTCTACCTATGTTGGAGTTAGAATAGAAGGCCTGTTCAGAATTATTTCTGCCATGAGAAGAAGATGTGTCAAGGTTCTTCTCCTCAAGAATAAGCATAGAAATCAAATCTTGGAACACGGGGATGTCGTCTCTTGTATTCATGGAAGACCTAAAATGTACATACTCGTCTCCTAGACCATCCAAGCATGCACGGACAATGTCATCATCTTCCAGTGAGACTTTAATAGATCCAAGAGCCTCAATGATACTCTTGATCTTCAAGGCATAATCATTGATTGAGAGGTTGTTCCTCTTAACCTGATTTAGCTCCGACTTTAGTTGAACCTTCCTGGCCTTGGTGTTCACCTCGAACACTCTGCCTAAGTTTCTCCATGCAATGGCGGGGGTTTCAGCATCCTGTAGATAGCCCATCATGCCATCTGTGATGCTCATAGAAATCCAATACATCACTTTGCTCTGGCCTTGTTGCCTGTCCCTCAAAGCTTTCCTTTGTTCTGCTGTAGCATTTGCCTCGGGAATCTCTGGTTCCTTTTCATTGTCTCCTTCTACATAGTCCCAATAACCTTTTCCTTTTAGGAAATTTTGTTATTCTGAACTTCCATGCAGGGTAGTTATTTTTCTCAAGCTTCTCAGTAACAATCTGACTGAAACCGTCAGACATCTTGAAGCACTAAGACAAAATAGCTGCAATCTGCAAACGAACGAAGGGATTGTGATGCTCTTGCTCTCTTAGCCTCTCTTGCCTGCACCAGGATCTGATACCATGTAAAGAATGAGGATGCAACAGAGGTACACAAGACAAGCACAAAGCACACAGAGATGGAAAGCTTCTTCTTCTTCTTCACAAAAAAGAGAGTACAAAATGACTAAGTGCTAAAGCTGAAAAGTAGCACATATGTACATGCGGTCACTAAGTGTGAACTCGCTAAAAGCGTACTAGGCTGGCACTATATGTGTAGTCCAGCTGTAGAATCACTGGCAGAGATCCTCCGTGTCGGTCACCTAACGCGCCAAAGAGTAAATGCTGTAAGCGGCCAAGACCCGTAGTGGATGCCAGCTCAAGGTGTAGAGCTCGACATCTCAACAATCAAGGCTACCTTAGGTTAACCAAAAATAGAGTTCAAGGGGTGTGTCAAATGGCTTGGTATTTACAATTTGAAAGTGCCATTGCACCCCAACTTCTGCAACTAGACTACCTACTTATTACAAATGATGTTTATAACCATAATCCTCAGCATTTAATAACTCTTGAAAGATAAGACTTTGGTGTGAACATTGAGTTATGTCGTGTTGCTGACTCAACAGTCAACACTTCGTCTTCGGTTGATTGGATAACCACCTCTATTGATATATGGTCTTGGTATGGCATCTTGAGGGAATCTAAGTGGATAGATCTACATTTCAACTCTCCTTGTCTGGTGCATTGATACCCGATTGTATATGGGTAGGAATTGGTCATTCTGTTGGAGATTGTTACATTAGGGAGATTCACTTGAGGAGGCATGTATGCCATCTCTGTGATTTCATCTCTCATTATGGATCTAGAAGAAGGGAATCCAGGTGGCTCCCTTTTTGGAATTCCAGTAGGAATTCTCGTGTTTGATGGAGATATCTGAGGTCCTTTATTGACCAAATATCCACCTATTTCTAATGCATTCTTTATATTTGTGCTTTCTACAACTCTGTATTCTCGTCCATACTTGTCAACAACTATAGATTTTCATAGACAATCGACTCTGTATGCATAGACATACAAGAGCTTGTAATCCGTCGTCAGCTCTTTTGGGTATGGTTTAAAGAGCCTATAAAGGTTGACCTCAATCTCCTCGATGTATCCATACAATTCTTCACTCTTATGCTCTTTCATCCAAACTCTCTCAACAAGATTGGTCTTTATTAAAACTGCAAGTTTGGAAGATCCATTATGGGCGGATGCTCCTCTATCGCTGGGATCCTGAAGCTTGTATAAGCTGAGTTTGAATCTAAAGTGTACATGATTTATGGGCTTACTAGCTTGATGTAAAAAGACTTATTCCAATGTGTTCAAGTGATTTGGTGAGGAAAAAGTCAAAACTAAGTCCAAAATCGCAATCGTTTCCTCACAATTCTCTCAAATTGTCACCTTTAAACACCCGTAACTTTCGGATGCATTTTAAGGCGTTAAACAGTGTTTTTTTAACATTGGCAAGCAATGAATGACCCTAAGGATTTTTTTATTGTTGTTCAAGGGTCACACTGAATCTTGTAGAGCTACTCTGCAGCTTTGTTTTGATAAAAAAAGTTTTTGAAACTGATATTAGGAGCTTATGTTATGGCCAAAGTAGTTTTCTATCGCATTCAATTCTGGTGATTTTAGAGTGTCAACACTAGACACATGCTTTGGCCCACTTATAGGTGTCCAAATTTTGTTTTGGAATGATATTTGGGATTCTAGGATCAAAAGGAAGTCCTTTGACTAGTCAAAGTTCCTGTTTGGCCTCAACATATGCCTAGAGTCTTCATATGTGTATGATGTCTCTTGACTCAAAATTGCTCCAAACTTTAACTATAGACTCTCCTTAATGTACTCTTACCACTCCAAGTTTCAGTTTGTGATTCACTCCTTGTGAATGTTTGGTTGCTTGCAGCATCTATGAGAGGTTAGCTTGTGATCCAAATTGAATGGAACTTAGTCTCTAGGCCTATTTTGTGATGGCAAACACTTCTTAAGCACAGATGTAAGTTTTGACCTCTAATTTGGGATTTGAGACATCATACATGTATGATGTCTTTTATGGCAAAATGAAGTGACTTTTATCCCAAAGACTCTTTATCACTCAAGAAAATCTCACCAACTTTCAGAATTCAATTTCAACACTTTTTGTGAAAATATTTATGGTCAATACAAGCATGAACCTTGCCCAATTTTCATCTTTTGGCACTTTTTAGTCCAAATGTGCTCCAAATACAATGAAATTTTGGCTAGGGACTTCTTTAATGCCTTAGGACACTATGGGATACTCAGATGTCTGATTTGACCACATCTGGCCTAAAAGTATTCATACGCATATGATGTATTTTGGCTCAGATTTCACTTATGCTTCTTTTAAAAGTGCTCCTTGATTAATACAGGAAGAATATGTGCTCACAAAATATTTTGGATGTCAAAATTGCTCAAAATCACTACTTTTTCACCTTTACCTTCTTGGATATGCAAAAGTCTCCTTAGATTCAAAGATATGTGTCCAAAAGAGATGAAATTTTGCAAACAAGCTTAACACATCATTTCCAAACCTCCTTTGTGGTAAAAAACACAATTGGACTTTCAAATCTTGACTTGAGACATCATATGTGTATGATGTCTATGTGCTCCAAATTGGATGAAATTTGGTCTAGAAGCTTGTTTTGTGGTGCTAAACAGCGTGGTAAGCTCTGATGCCAGATTTGCTCCCTAAAATTTCCCTTTAGACATCATATTCATATGATGTCTAAGTGGTGAAATTGAAGTGAAACTCATTCTAGAGGTCTCCCGCCTCATAAGCAGCTCACATGAACTTTTAGAGTTGAATTCCAAAACTTTTTCTGCTAGATATGATCAATTCAAGCATTCACTTTGCCTAGATCGGTCTTATGGCCTTTACAACCCCAAAAATGCTTCAAATTTTATGGGATTTTGCCTATTTTCTTCCTAAATGCTCTAGATCACAAGGTGGACTCAGATGTATCTTTTGACCTCAAATATGGCCTCTAGGACATCATACGTCTATGATGTCTATCTGGTAAGAATGGACTTCTGCTTTTACCCCAGGTGCTCCTTGGTATGTACAACATGCACAAGTGCTCACAACAAATTTTGGAAATCAAAATTACACAAAATCACCATTTTTGACAAAAAAATCCCCCGAAAGAATAAAATTCCATCAATACTCAATCTATATGCCCAAGTGAAATGAAGTTTGATATATGTGCTCAACACTACATGCAAAATAGGGATATAATGTCAAAAGTTCATTTATGTTGTCATAATTACCCTTCAAACATCATACATGTATGATGTCTTTTGATGGATTTTTGGCCAAACTTTAACCACAAGCATCCCCAAGTCTCCAACACTGATTTTCAAGCACTTTTACCAATTTTCATGCAAAGATATGCTTAGAATCACAAGTTTCTCTTTTTTTCATTTTTGACACTCCGTCTTCTGTCTTTTGGTTACCAAGGGTTGTTCAAAACCCTAGTCTCATGATGTACATAGGGTAAAACGCCCCTTTTGAACACTCTGGTGCATTCAAATTTGGCAAATTTGGTCTTCAGATGCCTCACGTATGATGTCCAAGTTTTTAGAATTTTAGTTTTTCTTCACATAACTCTTGCAAATGCCCTCTTATACGCACAACATCAATCAGTCATTAAAAAATGTCAACAAAAACTTGTTTATTGTATTTTTACCCTCAAAATCAAACTTTTCCGTGATTGTATATACAAACAAGCACTTCATCAAATAGATCAATGATAAATAACTCTAGATCAAAATCAAATCACCTACCTAAAGCTACTCCTACACATCATATGGGGTTTTGAATTTATTGAGTAGAAAAACGCTTCACTGCCACACACGGACTAGCAAGCACTTTTATCACCTCACAAATCACTCGACCACCAACAATTACTCTAATCTACAACTAATACTACAAATCCTAACTAAATCTATCTAATCGAAGATCCTCCCCAATACACCTACTTTCTTGCTGTTCACTTGATCTCGGAATATCCTCTTTTGGATCCACTTAAGGAAAATGCTTTCTTTAGTCGAAAGTAAATCAAGCAACCATCACACGTGTTGGTAGGATTACCTAAAGTCCTGTGTCCCCGGTAGTGGTGCCAATGTTGCGGGAGAAAATCACACCACCTATAAAGTGCATGGTGTTGGGGTATAAAGCCCAATGTGGTCGCCCAGGTAAGTGGGCGGGCCGCCAGGTATGTACACATATTCTTTTATAAAAACCTAATAAGAACTCACTATGCTCTACACATTACAGTAGAGCGAGTTCACCATATCGCCGTGCTCTTCTTCTCGCACTCTCTCTCGTGTCGCACTTCCGCTCGTACTCCTTCAACTTGTATCAGAGCTCAGATCGAGGCTCGGGGCAGCACTGCAGGAGGCTAGAGTCACCAGCTCAGATTGGAGTGAAATTCGACAGGCAAAGACACGGCCCCAAATCTTGTGGGAAGACCGTAGGCCTTGGTGTGCTCAGAATTTCATTCTGAGGTCATCTCGGTCACCGTTCGGCTTCGACAAAGTTCTGCGCAGGTCATTTTCGACTAGGTGGTCTCAGCGTGTGTAGATCCGACTCTGCAAATTTGGGGTTTTCGGCCTACGACTGCAGGTTCTCAGGATATCAACACTCCTAGAGTGTTGATTTGTGGCTGTCTACACATCGAAGGATGGCTCACAGTTCTTGGAGGCGTGTCACATACGACACGGGCGCATCTACACACAGACTGTAGGCGACATCCACTAGTTCATCCGGTAGCTTGTGTTTGCTGCTTGATATTCCAGATTTCATCCTGACATTGCAGGTACTTCCACATGGGATGTATTGTCAGAGATGATGTATGTCTGTTGAGGGTTTGCTGGCTGTGAGTCACGCAGCAAACAACCGCCGCAGCGGTTACAGCATATAGTGGGCAATTTGTGGATGTATGACTTTGTGGAAAGTCTATGTACTGTCAGATTTACTGCAGCCTTTGTTGAGGGTCGAGTGAGGTTTTATTGAGCTCTAGGGGATTCTCGAATGTTGAGATCCTTTCGGTGATACAGGTCTTGGAGCGATCCCTCGAGCACCCTTAGATAGGAAGCTAGGATGTATTGACTGTGAGTTAGACAGTTGGGATTGCATCTTTGCTTTACTGCCGTTGAGGCATTGTCGCAGTCTATGCTTACAGGACAGTGACAGGACAGTCAGAGACAGTACAGGTGCAGGACAGGTTTACCCACAGCTTACAATGTTAGAGAGACAGTGGTTTTTTGAGCTGTTTTTTGGTCTATTTTTAGTACACCAAAGCCGTTTTACAAAGGAGACTCTGCCAAAATTTCTGTAGAATCTGAAGCTTTCTTGGTTCATTTGACAGGTTGATATTGGCTCAGAGGTCAGTTTACAGGGGAAACTCTGCCGAATTTTTCCCAGGAAAGTAAACTACTGTGAAGCATAGCTATGGCTGGATCACAGGACACTGCTCTTTACAATATCAAGAAGCTGGATGGAACCAATTTCCCATTGTGGAAGAAGCAGATTTGGCACGTGTTGGTACAAAAGAAGCAGATAAAACCTATAAAGCTCAAGGGGATAAAACCAGAAGATATGGACGAAGATGAATGGAACGAAATGGATGAATTGGCACTTTCTACCATTATGCTGACTTTGGCAGAAAGCGTTTACTTCAATGTAGCAGACGAGATGTCGGCTTATCAAGCATGGTTAAAGCTGAGTGATCTTTATGAGAAGCAGAGTGCAGCTTCACAGGTATACTAGCTTAAGAAGCTTGTTGACTTGAAGATGAAAGAAGGGACACCTATGTCCAATCATCTGAATGAATTCAACACAATCTATAGTCAGTTGTCAGCTCAAGGTGTCAAGTTTGATGAACCTGTTAGAGCTATGTTCCTGTTGATCACATTGCCGGAAAGTTGGGACACTTTTCGCACAGCTTTGAGTAATTCTGCACCTCCAGATGGTTTGAACATAGCAGGTGTAGAAGGAAGTCTGCTTACTGAAGAAACCAATAGAAAGACAATGGACAAAGGCAAAGGAACAGCCTTAGTTGTCAGGGGAAGGACCAAAGAAAAGTACAAAGGTGGAAAGAGGAATCAGTCTCGTAGCAAGTCCCGCAGTGCTAAAGGCAAGAGTGACATAGAATGCTACCATTATGGCAAGAAGGGTCACATGAAAAGAGACTGCAGAGAATGGAAAGCAGAAAAAGGCAAAGAGAAAGCTGAAGACCATGGTGAGAAGAACAAGTCCTCAGTGAAGATTCAAGAAATAAATGTGATAAACACTGTTGCAGAGGATGACAGTCTAGTGTCAGGAGACATCTACTTCTTGAAGAATACAATGGAATCAGCTCTTCTTACAGCATCTGATGGAAATGCACTGAGTGACTGGATTATAGAATCAGGGGCATCACTTCATGTGTCTCCAAACAAGGAGTGGTTTACCTCTTATGTGACCACTAAAGATCATGTTCGGCTAGGCAATGGGCAGACATGTGAGATCTTAGGTGTTGGAGATGTTCAATTGAAGTTTCAGAATGGCTCTTCTTTCACGCTGAAGAATATGAGACATGTTCCCGCAATTAGAAAGAGCTTGATCAGCACAGGTTTTCTTGATGATGCTGGCTACGTCACCACTTTTGGACAGAACATGTGGAAGATATCCAAGGGTTCTATGACAGTAGCACATGGAGTAAAGTCTGGAGGACTTTACATGATTTATGTATCAAATGTCTCTAAAAATGTAATCAATGTAACCGAGCAGCCGAACGTTTCTTTATGGCATAGCCGGTTAGGACATATGTCCAAGAAGGGAATGGAAATCTTGTCTCGTTCTGGTTATTTGCCTGGCTTTTCATTTAATGATTTTGAATTTTGTGAACATTGTCTGTATGGTAAGCAAACACAACAGCCACATAAGCATAGAAGCAGTAGAAGAGATACACAGTTGGCACTTGTTCATAGTGATTTGTGTGGACCTATACCTAACCTATCTCTAGGGGGAGCTTCTTACTTTATGAAATTTATAGATGATTACTCGAGAAAGTATGGGTTTACTTTCTCAAGCACAAGGATGAAGCGTTTAGTGTTTTCAAAACGTTTGTGACACTTGTGGAGAATCAGAGTGGCAAGAAGCTTAAATGCTTACGCACTGACAATGGTGGAGAGTATGTTTCAAAGGACTTTCAGGACTTTTGTGAGTCAAAATGTATAAAACATGAACTTACTGCTCCTTACAATCCTCCTCAAAATGGTGTTGCTGAGAGGATGAATAGGACCATACAAGAGAAGGTCAGAAGTATGTTGTCTAATGCACAGCTGCCAAATGGGTTTTGGGTTGAAGCTGTATCAATAGCTGTTCATCTTGTAAATAGATCTCCTATCAAGGTTTTGCAGAAGGATTCAATGCCAGAGATGGTATGGTCAGGCAAAATGCCCTCATACAAGCATCTCAGAGTCTTTGGCTGTGAGGCATATACTCACGTTCCAAAGGAATTTAGGAACAAACTTGAGCCAAAGAGTAGAAAGTGCATCTTTCTAGGCTATGGTAATTCTAGTGAGATGGGGTACAGACTTTGGGATCCCGAATCCACAAAGGTTGTCCGCAACAATGATGTTCACTTTAATGAATCCAAATATCATTCTAAACCAGAGAGGGTTGAGGAGATTAGAAGAGTTGTCTTCCAAGAAGATGGACCTGCACGTGCACAAAATGTCAGGGCTCAAGAGGAGCAAGGGCAGGATAGAGTGGAACCACAGGTTGTGGCTGAGCCTGAGCCACCTATTGTGCGTAGATCTGGACGTGTCACGCGACCTCCTGATAGGTTTGTTCCATCTATGAACTATGTCATGTTGACTGATTGCAATGAGCCTTCATGTTACAAGGAAGCAGTGCAAATGAAGGACTCCGGTAATTGGCAATTGGCCATGCAGTCAGAGATGACAACTCTGCATAAAAACAAGACATGGAAGCTAGTTAAATTACCACAGGGCAAAAAGGCTCTACCTTGTAAATGGGTTTACAGGTATAAGATCACCGCTCATGATAGTCAGCCAAAGTACAAAGCAAGGCTTGTTGCCAAGGGCTTTAAGTAAGAACAAGGCATTGACTTTGATGAAGTCTTCTCTCCGGTGGTCAAGATGACTACATTGAGATGCTTTCTTGCATTGGTTGCCATATTAGATTTGGTGTTGCACCAAATGGATGTCAAGACAACGTTCTTGCATGGTGATTTAGATGTGGAAATTTACATGCAGCAACCAAAAGGGTTTGTTGAGAAAGGCAAGGAAGATTGGGTATGCCAGTTGTTAAAGAGTCTTTATGGCTTAAAACAATCACTGAGGGCATGGTACCATAAATTCCACAAGTTTATGCTTTCTCAAGGCTACAAACGTAGTGAGTTCGATCACTGTCTATATACAAAGAAAGCTAAGGATGGTAGTTGGCTGATCCTTATTTTGTATGTGGATGACATGTTGATTGCTGGCAAGCACTTGGAAGAAATTTCAGCTTTGAAGTCAAAGATGGCAAAATTGTTTGACATGAAAGACATGGGTGAGGCAAGTCATATACTTGGTATGCGCATTGAGAGAGATAGATCAAAGAAGTTGATTTGGTTATCTCAAACAGAGTATATTGACAAGGTTTTGCAACGTTTCAATATGGAGAAGGGAAAGGCACTGAGTGTTCCATTGCCACCATATGTGAAACTTAGCAAACAAGATTGTCCTGTGTCTGAGGAAGAACAGGCTGAAATGGATAAGATTCCATATGCGTCTGCAGTGGGTAGTTTGATGTATGCAATGATTGCTACTCGCCCAGACATTGCATTTGCAGTGGGAGTAGTAAGTCGATACATGTCAAACCCAGGCAAGAAACATTGGGAGGCAGTGAAAGGAATATTGAGATACCTGAAAGCTACAAAGAGTATGCGTATATGCTATGGGAGTCAGGAGCTAAGTGTAAAGGGTTTTACAGACTCAGATTATGCAGGTGACTTAGACAACCGAAGGTCTACGTCAGGGTATGTCTTTACATTGGCTGGTGGAGCAGTATTATGGCGTTCTAGATTACAAGATTGTGTTACTCAGTCTACTACAGAGGCTGAATATGTTGCAGCATCAGAGGCATGCAAAGAATCAATTTGGCTTAATCGACTAGTAACAGATTTGGGAATCAAAGAAGAGATGCCTGTGTTATATTGTGATAGTCAAAGTGCTATACAATTGGCTCGCAATCCAGTTTATCACTCAAAGACAAAGCATGTGGATGTGAAGTATCATTTCATTAGGGAAATGCTCGAGGATAAGCAACTTCAGCTTGTCAAAGTTCACACCACAAAAAATCCTGCTGATCTACTTACAAAAGGACTTCCCTCAGAGAGCTTTGCGCATTTTCGCAAGCAGTTAGGTGTAGGGTAGTACATCACTTCTCTACATCTCTTGTATATTAGCTTGTATAGTAGCTTCTCTCACACTTAAAGTACCACATTGGACTTTAAGTGGGAGGTTGTTGGGGTATAAAGCCCAATGTGGTTGCCCAGGTAGGTGGGCGGGCCGCCAACTATGTACACATATTCTTTTGTAAAAACCTAATAAGAACTCACTATGCTCTACACATTACAGTAGAGCGAGTTCACCATATCGTCGTGCTCTTCTTCTTGCACACTCTCTCGCGTCGCACTTCCGCTCGTACTCCTTCACATGGAACACTACCTATATCAACATAATGTCAATCAAGAACACAAATGACACGATAGGCGCACTGAGGCAATCTCTGTAGCTTGTGAGACTGAGACCATCCCACACATACAACACTCTATAAGGCCAACTAAACCAAAATCAAAATCTCACTGCTCTCAACTACACTACCCAACTCACATACACACAAATGGAAAGAGACTCATCAAAACATACTAGAATCTCATGAAACTTAAGGAACATCATCCCCTCACTATGATACACCTACCCCAAAGCCTCTACACTCAAAATCCTCACTCCAAAGCCATGTGCAACAAATGCATATGAAGATAGAGCAGAATTTTGAAAGTGCCCGAAGAAATCTATGAGTACATATGTGTAGCTTATATGGACATGATTATAACAACTACTTGCATGCAGAAAACAGACATCGTTTGATACACTTATGATCAAAAATAGCTTGTAGATGCATTAGCATGTGAGCTCCGTTTTGCGTGGAATGTTTGGCATTGTTGGGTAGCTCTCTCTAAGTCTATTGCAATGGTACAGTCGGATATCCAACATAATGAGCGAGTAGGGAGTGGCGTAAAGATGAAGCTGAATCTCTCTCTCTCTCTCTCTCTCTCTCTCTCTCTCAAACACACACACACACACACACACACACACACACACACACACACACACACACACTCGATGGTAGCTCAAAACTTTGATTATGATAAGAGTTCTCTTTACAAAATGACCTAGGTACCTTATATACTAAGGCTACCATAGGTTAACCCAAAAATAGAGTTCAAGGGGTCAAATGGCTTTGTTTTTACAATGTGGAAGTGCCATTGTATCTCGGCTTCTACAACTAGATTAACTACTCATTACAAATGATGTTTCTAACCATAATCCTCATCATTTCATAACTCTCTGAAAATAAGGTTTTGTTGTGTTATGTTGTTGTGTTGACATATGGGTCAATAGTAGTCATTTTGAGAAAACATCTATGCAACAAATTCTCACTTTCTCCTTTTATTTCACTTCTAAAAACACAAGAACCACCAATCTACATGTAGAACTCAACTCTCTCTCTCTCTCTCTCTCTCTCTCTCTCTCTCTCTCTCTCTCTCTCTCTCTCTCTCTCTCTCATATATTTCCACTTTCAAGTGCAATTTTCATGTAAAAGTCATGCTTCTCTTGTTTCACTTCCCTTTTGTAGCTAGTCCTGGAAAGGCATGTAGTCCCCTTTCCAAGCATCAAGTGGCAAAGCAGGTAGAGCAGTAAGTGAAGGATGAGTTCCATGGATGGATCTCAATGATAAAGTTGTTGAAGCATCAAAATGTTCTAGGTAAATACTCTCATGAACATGTATGCTGACTGTTGTGCCCTTTGCTAGGCAAGAGTGTATATGAGACCTATTTTGTGTTATGATTGATGGTGGAGGGTGAGTTCCATGGATGGATCTTAATGCAGAAGTTTTTGAACCATCAAAATGTGCTAGGTAAATAGTACTATCACGGAAACATATGCTCATTGTTGTGCCCTTTGCTAGGCAGGACTACATTTGAAGATAGTTGAGGCCAACAAGCTCTTGAACGCCATTCTTGTAAATCAGTCAACCAATGCTTATGTGTATTGAAGTTGAGTTATTCACATGAAAGGAAAAAAAAATGGTGAACTACAACTTGACCTACCTCCTTGTATCATATTTTCTTGGAGTGCTCAACTAGGTATGGGGTGTTGCATAACATTAGGAAAACTTTGAGCTCTCCATGGGCCTCTTTGATTAGGGAGGGATTAAAACGTAGCCAATGAGGAGAGGGATGGGATATCACCTAGTACCTAGGGAGATGTAGGTGTGTCATGGGTTGTCCCCTCCCTCTAGTGGTATTTTCAAGTCAAAACCACAAAATTGAAAGGTAGGGCATGGTTTTCTATGAATGAAGGAGGTTTTATCTTTCCCAAAAGTAAACCAGCATCTGCCTCCTCATAAAAGCCAGGACCCGCAATTGAGGACTAAAAGACTATTTCCTTAAATGAGAAAAATGGGAGCGGGGCTTTTTTAATCAAGACAAGCATATATGCTTAAGGTTTATTTCAAACCCAGCAAATCACAAAAGAGCACATATTGCCTCTAACTGCTAAAGTGTATCGCCAAGCGGCGCACTCGCTTGATCGCCTATATGGCGGGGCCGTTTCCTAGTTGTAATAGCCGCGTATGCGCTAGACACTTAAAGGTCGCCTCAAAGGCGTTAGCTCTCGCTGTCAACCATGCCCAATGCTTGCTCGACAGCTGGCCAGCACTTCAGCATGGCATTTGCTGGTGCGAGGGCTTGGGCAGGCTCTTAATTTGGACGCTTGTAGCCATAGTCTTAACAGGAGGCACGCACCTGCAATGTGCCAGCATAGCTGCTTTGACTGCTTCCCAAGCATCCATGATGACACGTTGAACCAGAATTTTTAATGGCTTTTTTAGCTTAAAAGATGAAACTCAAAATACCTTGGCCAATTGTGTGC
The DNA here is from genome assembly GCF_014529385.1 of Adiantum capillus-veneris. Taxonomy (NCBI): domain Eukaryota; kingdom Viridiplantae; phylum Streptophyta; class Polypodiopsida; order Polypodiales; family Pteridaceae; genus Adiantum; species Adiantum capillus-veneris. The sequence continues at coordinate 77,253,168 of NC_140943.1, read as the reverse complement.
CTCAAAGCAGCAAGAAAAAATAAGAAATTAGACTACCCTATATTTTATTTCCACGTTTGAGATTCAATTTGGATTTTTGTGCAAATGGATTCATTTAAGAGTTCCAAAACCACCCCCACCCTACTAGTGGTATCTCATGTCTCCTATACTACAGACATTTTAGGACTTAATCCCTAAAACTTAGGGATCCTTACAAGGCCCAAGAAGAGCTCAAAGTTTTCCTAATGAAGTAGTAGTGGTCTCAAAATAGCTTAGAGTCTGGAATCTACTCTAGGTCTACCTAATTAGCTATAGGTGAGGAACAAAACAAAATCCATGACACTCATCTTTCAATAAACCACAAGATAAATGCTTCATGTCAAAAATATCATAGCTAGCAGCTTCTGCTTGAAACATTTCCATGCATTCATAATATCCCTTTGGTATATTTGTTGATGCACATTTTACACCTGACAGTTCACATAAACATTCAATATTGATCTTTGACCATAGACACATGAGTAAAGTTGATCTTGGGCTTCTCTAAACAATGGCCTTTTGGCCTTCACACCTACACCCTGTGCTAGGTCTGTTCTCCCTCTTCGTTCTTGACCTCCCTTCTCCTGCGACCTCACACTGTCAGTTGATTGACATCCCCTCTTTTTGGAAAAAATACTAAGCATGATATTCACTCAAAATACTCAAAAGAACTTGTTCCCATCTATCTCCATTTTCTTCCATTGCTTCTTCTCTTCATATAATCATCATCCTCTCTATCATGGACTTGAATTGTGGATTCAATTGGCAAAGGCTAGCCAAAGCAAATACTATAATAACCTCCATGCAAGATGACCAAGTTTGAAAGGCCACACTTACAACATATAGAAGATTTAGTAGAGAGTATAATGCTTTTAAATAGCATCCAAACTATCATCCATCAATGCAAGTGTCTTAGGGAATCTCCCTTCTTCACAAATTCTTTTGTAATGCTTCGAAACAAAGTGTACTCAAGCTAGGCAAGGCTGACAAGCTCTTGAGTGTTTTGAAAAAATGCTCCATGAGGACATTCTTGTCTGCCAACATGTTAAGTCTAAGGTGAGTGTCATCAATATTATGGGACAATGATAGTCTCCATAAAGTTGAGCATGAATAGGTACATATGCTCTCTCTCAACATTTCATTTTTATGTTTTGATTTGCGTGTTTCATGTACATGGTAACCATGTGACTTGCACACGGCATTATGGTGGTTGTGTGATTGATTATGTGATTAAAGATCTGATATGTGGGGTGGTATGATATGCATATTTTTACTTTGAATCTAGTTTGGTTTTGACGTTTCTTGAGTTGATTTGCTAGGTTACTTTGAGACTATGGCAGATATTTTATTTGCTATTAATACTTCAAAATATGTTGTTGAATCAAAACAACTTAGTAATGGTGCTTTTTCTAAGTTACATTTCAAGATAATAAGAGATGTGCATGAGCATACATTCCCTTAACACAAATATACATATTATTACATTTTCTTTTTTGGTGATTGAAGGATTGCACGATCTAATGTAGACTTTTCTCATGCCTTGCTAATATGAAGATATTGTTAGTGTATTATGAGCATTATGCTCAAAAATAATGTTTCAGTTCCAAAAGCTCAAAATAAAAAGATTGCAAATATAAAATCCCCCATCTGATGTAGGTCATGGTGAGAATCCATGGAGTGATAGGTTGCATGAAAGAGTGATTTATGCTAACTCTTCAAATGTATCAAGAAAAGGGAAGAAAAAAGTTGATGATTCCCTTAAGTTTCCAAATTTGAGTGATGGTTATGATGATGGTGATAGCAGTGGTTCTGACCAGAGTTAGATGATTAATTCGGCATACCCTCTATGAAGACTCTGGGTGCAGAAGAATGCCAATGATGCACAACTCCACTAATCCTATGATGCCACAAACTAACATGTAGATATACCAAGCAAGCAAGCTTCAATCAAACCATACATGCTTTGACAAAGAAAAGAGAGAAATCACATGAGGTTAGAGAGTAATAAGCCACTAGTTAATTGAAATCTAACTAATCAAAGCATCAAAGACCATCAATAGAGAGTAAGTAGGGCATAGTGAAGGGAAATTAAGAGCATTGATAGTGTTAATCAAGTCACATGAGATTAGAGAGTAATAATCCACTAATAATTGAGATCTAACTAATCAAAGCATCAAAGACCATCAATAGAGAGTAAGTAAGGCATAGTAAAAGAAAATTAAGAGCATTGATTTTACTGTTAATCAAGTCACATGGGCATGAAGAACCTCAAGGACTCCATTTCCATACACCACATGAGATCTCACTACATTTTCTCTTAACAAGTGAAGTTGAGAACCCTAATTACATGTACACACTACCTTATATACCTAGGGTTAAAATGTGCAAAGTTCAGTCATCCAAAGCCTTTATGTCTCCATACTTACTATATTTGCTTCCTAGATACACTAGCTGATACCTTCTTTGAGGCTTGGAACTCTCACTGAGCTCATATTACATCATAATTATTATAATGGCTGAAAATTAACCAAGAATTTATAACACACGATGGCATTGAGAAAATATCTAGCTCCAATCCTTGCTACTTCTTTGTATCCATTCTTGATGTGCAACTATTAGGCTTGGGCATTTAGCAAAATGTTGTTAAATGACATCATGTCAATTAACAATGAGCACCACCTTTAGGTGTAAGAGTCTCAATGGAAAAAAGATTTTTCTTGCATTCCGTAGCATCTAACAAGGTATTTTTCATGTGGGTGATGGTATCCTCAAGCCTTTCGATGGTGGATTCCTTTCAATCCATTGTTTTTCTAGCTAGACATAGCTTGATGCTTTTACTGAGACTCACCATGTTAGAGATTTCTTTGTGAACCAATACCCCAAGAGTACTTTCTTTCCCCTCTTGACATATTGTAAGGAAGATTAGAGAAAGGAATCAGTATTTGAACCATTGGGTCAATGAGGTACAAAAAAACCCTCCATCCAAAGGTCCACGCTGGTTCAACCTGTAGCACAATCTTCTCTTGATGAGTCAATTGTGAAATTGGAATTTTGCTTAGTTGGAGCAAACACAATGACAAAAATCCAAGAAAGAAGCCATTGGATGAGCAGAAATGACAAAATGCAATTAGTGATGTTACTAAATTTGGGCATTGTGTTAGGGGTTCATCGCCCTAACAGAGAATTAGTAAGAGAGACATGCAGGGTAGGGAAAAGAGATGACAATAGACTTCACATTAAGTCACAAGTTTGCAAATCATATGAATAATAAACACCATGATTGAGAGAAACAAGGTACTGCTTCACTGTGTATAAATCATCATCATTAGATTATAGGCCCAAAACAACAGTACCACTATAGAAAGACTACAAAATTGCTCATTGGTTACATCCAAAAATTGCCACATGCCATAAGAAAATTTGATATTTCAAACTACCTAAGCACTAGGCACTTGTGTAAACATGCCCCTAAGGTTTAGAACTAAGACCTTAGTTACAGTCCAGAAAGATAAGTACCGTGACACATCAGGCACTAACACCTTGCAAACCTGGTGGGAAATGTTTATCAAACATTGTGAGAACCCATCCCTTGATTAAAAAAATATCAACATTAACATGATTTTGAACTTGATATTGTTGTTGCTTTGTACTCTCTCCTTCACTTACAGTTGATTTGCCATCTCCACCAAGTCTTGCATCCACTTTAGCTTCAGTTGCTTTCTTTGTAACCTCAATATTCTCCTTATTGAGTATATCCTCAACAATAATCAGTACTGGATCTTTAAGTTGCTGATGTCCACCTGCATCATTTGCCTCTTTATCTGCAACTTTCATTGTAACTGCATCTTCAATCGACTGTACCTGAACTTCAATTTCAATTTTATCTAACATTACAGTATCACCCTGAGCGAATCTCCTTTGCTTCTTCTACTTTAAATATTTAATATGGCTTATTGACCACATCATACATTTTGATTTTAATCTGCTCCCAAAAATCTTTCATATAGTCCCTCATCTCAACCTTCATCTTCTCCACATCATATGAATCCATACCAGCCCTCCACATGTAGCTCTTCCTCTAACATTTCTCTAGTCTTCTCTTCCACTTTTCTACATGTTGTAACTCTATTCAACAAAACCCTGATATTGCTTTCCAAAGTGGCATTCAAAGTAGTCATTTCAATCAAATGACCGTGCAAGACATTAAGCCACTCATGTCTCCACTAAGAAATTCTAGTTGAACTTTCTCTCTATATACTACCAACTGATTATAAGAGGCTAACTCATTTTGCATTAGCTTCTAGCTTTCACTAAACTCTTTAATTTTCCTCTATAAAACTTCTTCTTTAGCCTGATTTTTTATTCAGTGCTTCCTGCTTAATCTACTCCAATTCACTATGTAGTCTTTTATTCTTCCTCTTCACTAAAGTAAAATCCATTTTTTGCTATTCCACATATTCTTTGACCACACCAATTGCATTTTGCACCTTATTGAAAGATACATTTGAAAATCTAGCCTTAGGTATGTTAGGCTTTTCAACTCCAAATTGCCTAGCTGTGATGACATGTGCCTCCCTTGCAAGTTTTCCTTTTAGCTTTTTGATTTTAAAACTTATTTACTGTAGGTTTCTCAATTGGCTCCATTCCAAATTTAGGAAACAAGTCCCCAAATTCCTTATCCAAATTTATCTTGACTGCTTCCAGAGGTACCTTTCTTTTATTATCCTGACACCATATTTTCCATATCCTTTGTCATCTGCAAGGTCTTATTCTATTGATGTGGTTTTTGTCTTTTTTCTTTCCTTAGTGAAGATTCTGAATCTTCAATTAAGTGTCCTGATATTAGAAAACTTTTGCCCTCCAAAATACTCTTGTTGTTCACATACTAAAAAACTGTTGCCACTTTTGTTGTTTAATCCTTTCCTTTTGTCTTGGTGTAGATTTCAAACTATAATATACCATAATTTTCCTTGCTTATATACTCTAACTTGACCAGCAAAAGTATTATCTCAATAGAAATTTCACCGAGTGCAATCTCACGTGGTTGTTCATTCTTGACAACTGATCCTCTCACCATCAGACTCTCCAAATTCCTTTGTCATGTCCTTGTCAACTGATTTACTGACCTCATTATCTTTTGTAGTAGGTATATCAAACACTTGCGCAATCAGTCCTTCAGTCAAAAAGTCCTTTGCAAAGATATGTCCATCATTTTCCTGCAAATACTTTAACTATACCATTGGCAGTTGATTATGCTTTTAACTCATCCATGGTAAACTTGCAAAATTTAGTAACCCTGTTTTCTTCAACCATGGAATATTCTCCTCATTTTCCACCAAATCACACCTAAAGTCCAAGAAGGTGTACTCTAGGATTACTTCCTCTTTTAAAGGTGGTAATGCCTTGATTAGTGTAAGAATTTTTGGCTCATTCTCCTCACTGGAATCACCTACCATAGCTCTTTGATATTGAGTTTTGTGCAAAGGTTGTAGCATCACAAAGGGCTCATCCTCTTTCATCCTTGAGTCAAACCCCACGCCCATAGGTCTATTGCAAACGCTTGACATTATTACAGCAAAACGAAAATGCAATGACGAAGAAAAACACAACAAATCAAAATTCTTAGCACTCCTCAAAATTATTTCCTCTTCCACTGCCTCACATGCATAAGACATCTCTATCCCACTAACATCATTAATTTGATGCTCTACTCAAGTACCCTTTATCCCTCCAAAAAAAATTTTTTGAGTCAAAAACCATTCACTAGCTTGTCAATTACATGTCCCGACTCATCGGCCAAAATAAAAGTACTAGGTCCCACAGACCTAACTATTTGGAATGGTCCTACAAACCTCACTTTCAATTTGCCATGTGTTGGTCCTAGCTTAAACCATCACCCAATATCTTGCAAAACAAATATTGAACGTTATATTCTTGTTGATCCAAGCTTGCCTTCTTTGTTGAATAACATCTCTCTGAATTCTATCCTCTTCCAGTTTCAGTAATGCTACCTTTTTGTGGTTGACTGACTCTTCATGAAATAGTTTTTGCTTAACTGCAACCCTGAGGCTTGGTACTAGAAACTCCATAGGAACTATTGCTTCCAATCCATACACCAACTTGAATAGTGTCATGTTTGTAGTCACCTTAAATGTTGTCCTAAAAGCCCAAAGTGTTGAATCCAACTTCTCATTCCAATCTTTCATGTTTAGATTCACCAACTTCCTGATTATCCTAATCAAGATCTTATTAGTACTCTCTGCTTGTCCAGTTGCTTGAGGATAATGCCTAGTTGTGTAATTCTTCTATGTACGTGTCAGTACCTTGCTTGCATAGTAAATAGTTCTGAACCATCTCTACTGGTTTCATACATTAATGTTGCACCCGCTGTCGTGCAGCTCCGCTGCCATGTAGAGAAAAAGAGCAAAGAAATGCAAGCTAAGCTTCTTTGAAGCCTACACATTTAATGGTCAGTGATCAGGGCTTGTTAACAGGCCAAGTTTAATGATTAACGTATGTCATATGCAGCTTAAAAGGTCCAACTGATGCCTTAATGATGCCAAAAATGGACTATACTTGAAGTGAGCAATGATATAATATTATGATCTACAATTGTAGTGCTTAAAGTGCTCTACCGGCCTATCTTTACGGCTCGTCGATTGGAGCTACGGTGAAGAAGTTATGGCAGTTTAAAGTTCAAGTCGATTGCACATCCGTACTGGATAGGTCAACTAAAACTAAGGTGAAAGAATTGAAATGAATGCATGGGCTTGAAGTGCTCACTTTGTGGAGCGCATCGGTCTTTTCAGATTAGCGATCGGAGTTCCGGTTGCCAAGATATGGACAGTTAAAGATTCACTAAGGGCCGGTTCTGTGCCAGTCTAGTCGGCTCGGCCGGAGTGCCATCTGGGAATTTTTGAGCTTTATTCGGGTTTTGATATGAGGGAGCAGCAAGTGCTTGAGGAGTCTCGTGTTCGGAATGTCATCTTTTGGAATGCAATGATTGCAGAGAATGCCGACATGGCTACGGCAAGGAGCTGGTTTTTTTTTCTGATTGCAAAGGAGATGCCTTCCCACGAATATAATCAATTAAGCTTGCATCTTGAAAGCATAATTTCACTAAGAAGCTGATAAGGGCATTACAATTTTTGATAGTAATGTTAGTCAAAGACTACTGGAGGAAGTTATCGTGCTTGGCAATGCTTTGCTAAGATATGCATGTTAAATGAGGTGCCCTTTGAGAATTGCCCAGAGATGTTGTGCTTGGCATTGCCTTGGCCAGCATGTATACCAAATGGGGTACCTTTTTAAGGGCCGCCCACCCAACTCAAGGAATTAAACCGGCCGCCCAAAGCCGAGATCACTATGGCCGCCCAATGAGCTTAAGGAGAATGGCCGCCCATTAAGGCCAAAGGCCACCCACTAAAGGGTTTTAGTGGGAAAACAAAAGGAGAAAGGAAGGGTGTGGCTGACAACAGGGGGGCAGGCAGCGTGAAGGAGAGGATAGCTCTCGCCTCGCATGCGGTGACGCTCCGACGGCGATGCACAAGAAACAGAAATTCACGAGCTTTCCATGGCGAAGTGTTTCGGCACCAGTAGGATCAAATTTTGTGTTGGTCGAAATCCCACCTTGCCACGTCAGCACCCTGTTTCTCACGCCTAGCAAGGACGGCGCCGTCGTTGCTAGGAGGGGAAGGGGGCTTTATATATATAAAATAAGGGGCTTAAACAAGGAAGGGGAATAAGGGTTATCAACGAGGAGGCAACGAGGGGATTGCAACAGGGTGAAGCAGAAGGGGGGCACAAGGGTGCTCTCTTCTTCTCTCTCTCAAGTTTTCACAAGGGGCAAGCCAAGGCGAGGAGGAAGAAGGCAAGCAAGCGGAGCTTGAGCAGAGCTTGTCGAGGAACTCCAAGCAAAGCAAAGAGGAGGCCATTACATGCGAGGAGCTTGAGGAGGAAGCAAGCAAGCGAGGGAGAAGAGCTTGAGGCAAGCAAACGAGAAAAGCTTGGTTAAGGCAAGCAAGCAAGGCGAGCAACCTCAGGTGAAGAAAGTTGTCTCTCTCTCTTGTCTTCGGCTCGTCGTCGGCATGAAAAAGGGAGAAGCTTCTAATCCTTGACAAGCAAAGCTCCCTCTCTCTTGCTCTCGTCATTAACTAACAAAACGAGCAAAGCTTGGAGGGAGGAGGAGGTGAAGAAAAGCACTAAGGAAAGGCTCTCTCTCTCTTCCTCATCCTCCGACTTAAGCTTGAGAAGAGGAGAGCAAGGAGACAAAAAGCAAGGTAAGGGCGTGCAATTGAGGGCTTTCTCTCTCTCTCTCGAGCAACACAAGGGGCTCTCTCTTGAGCTTTGATAAGGAGTGCTCTGTCTCTTTCGAGCTTGGTCGAAGGAGCACGGGAGAGCGCTTGGTTGAAGCCGAGCCTGGTCAAGCCATGGTCAAGCCAAGGTCAAATCTTGAAAGGGCAAGAGAGCTTGAGCAGGCCGAGAAGAGTAAGGGGATTCACAAGAGAGCTCGGCAAGAGGCGGGAAGGGAGTTAATAAAAAAGGAGAAGGCGATCTTTGCTAGAAAAGCCGGCAAGGGAGGATTTGAAGTAGGATACCGCCTAAGAACCAGAGCAAAGCAAAAATGAAGTCTCTCTCTCTCATCGAGCATAAGATGAGCGGCCATGATCAAGAAGGCAAGGAGAAAACGAGGTTAAGCAAGGAAAGGGAGCATTGCAGAAAGCTCTTGAGTGCTATCTAAGCAAGGAAAGACCGACATAGAAAGATAAAGTTTACAGAATCTAAGGTCAATTGAAGCAAATAAAGCGACAGGAGGAAATTTCCATCATTGTCATCAGCTAAAGTTTGATTAATCATTTTGTTAAGCCCGGTGTCGTTAACGGCCCTGTTAATCTTGTAAAACGGGAGCTTAAACTCCTAGTTATCAGATGATCCGAGTGTTGTCAGATGATCCGAGTGACGGTGCTGCTAACAACCCGCCTTGGCTAAGGATTAAGTTGTACTCAAGCGTTAACAATTAATTGATGATTACAGAGATTTCCAGATTCAGTTACATCTAATGTTCTTTTTCTCTCTCTTTCACACCTCCCACAGCTAGAGGTCCGCCGGCTCACGTAGCGAACACATATCCCTTGACATCTTTGGTGAACCCGATGTGAAACGAGCCGGGGTGGGAGGTTAAGATGGAGATGCCAGAACAGTTAAAGCAGTTTATTGAATATTTCAATGCCAATGGATTTGATAAAAATCTAGCAGTTGCAAATTTGCCAAAAATGATGGAATTGGTTCAGGGGTATCTACATGAAGCAAAAGCCATGGATATAAAAAAGGAGATTGATGATGCTGTAGAGCTAGCACTTGATGCTGTTCGGGAGCAGTACTATATTTTTCAGGGATATGATCTAGAAGGTTTTATTGCATGTTATGAAGCTGAGATGAAGAGCCGAAATGTTCTAGAAGATCGGATGATTGCAGCTTTTGAAGAGGCTGTAAACTCGGATTTTAAAAAGCAGGTTCAAGAATTGGCAGAAGAATATCCCACACGGTGGGAGTATTTTGCAGAGGAATTTATTTACGAAAGCTCAAGGATTCTAGATCGGGAAATAAAGGAGATTACTGAATGAAATAAGGTTTTCTTCAGTAAAGATGAAGGGGATCAGATGCAGATCCTCAACTATGATGAATTCTGGGAGCATATTTCTACAAGAAGTAAAGCCAAAGAGCATTAATGCTAAGCTGGAAGTAGCAGATTCAGTTTCAGAGGAGCTTAATTTGAGCAACGAAGAAAAGGTAAACAATGAATTTAATGCTGGAACAGATTTATATGATTTTTTTTCAAAGATTGCTTGCATGGATGCTACCTCTAATAATGGTTCCGGTGAAGACATAGATTGTATAGCAAGTGGTTCACAAGATGCTGACCTTGACATGGGTTATTTTGAAGGAGCTCATCAAGCAGATGAGCCTCTACAGGATATTTCTAAAACTATCAACACTATAAGCAAGCAGGACAACATGTTTGCTACAGATGATTGCATAAACAAATCTATTATATACACAGTAGTAGTTGATGAAGTGACGAATATTGTGGACCCAGCACAGGATGAGCCTGAGGATGTCAATGAACCTACGATATCTACTAACAATATGCTTCCAGATGTTCCTATCACAGAAGAGGATGCTATGATCGATGAATTTTTGTCCAGATCTGAAGGAGATGTCTATGGCAGTATAGAAGAGCTTTCTGATGTGTATACCTCTTCAGAGGGGGTGCCATATGAGCATTTACAGTTCTATAATGTATTGCTAAGTGCATATAAGGAACCAGAGGATGACATGGATGACTATGAAGACTGCCTAGATCATGTTGATTGTGAACAGGTTATCGACAGGGATTTTACATCTATGCTTGTAGATGAACTGCATGAGGAGATAACTCCTACAGTTTTGATTAATGTTGAGACTTCTATGAGTGATTTTCTCGAGGATGCTATGGATGAAGATCTATAAGATAAAGCTGCTTTGCATGATCAAGATCAAAATCCAACATGTAAAAATTCCTCTGATGATACAGGTCGAGAGACTCCCAAGGTTTTTTGTGATGACTATGAAGCTAGAGGGGGTAATGATGCTAAATCATCCTTGATACTCAATAAAAAGCACAGGGTTTTTCATTTGCTTGGACAATGTGCCAAAAGTGGCTGGATTTGGATGCTATTCCTATTGATGCTTATGTCAGTGATGTCTTGGCTGCCAGTAAAAGGGAGTCAGATTTCTTTAATGCTTTCTGGTAACGAGCTTAAGTTGCCAACAGTTTATGGGATGTGGGTGTTGCACTATGCTTCAGGTGAAGCTCTAGTATATTGCAGAGCCCGTCAATGCTATGTGATCTCGATGGTGTTTGATCCAGGAAATTCTAAGGATATTCATAAGCAGATTCAATATGGATGGATACTGATTAGTATGCATAGTAATTGCGTGCTATTTGAACCAAGGGTAGCATATCTGCACCAGAAATGCATGATGTTGATTGATACAGGAAATGTATGCTCATGTGGATATTATGATGCCTCAATGTGTGGGAAATTTCTTATTACTCCATTTGATCCTAGAGGTTACTAAAGTGCAAGTTGCAGATGCAGAGGATAGCAGATGCCTAATGTAGCAGGCTACATGATGCAAGGTTTTGTTTTTCTAGATTATGTTAAGTCAAAAGAGTTTTGGTTATGCATTCAAGAAGATTACATGGCTGGCTTCCAGCTAATTTCTTTGGACAATTGATGAAGTACCTTCACATCTTTTGAGTTGGTTCTGTTACCAGAACTTGAGGTAAAGGACTTGACGGCCATTCCGTGCGCAAACAAAGTAAGGCATACTTGAGCTTGACAGGGTTCCTTAAAGAGATCTTAATGGTCAAGCCGTCTGCATCATTAATAGGAGCACTTGATTCTGGCGGGGTTCACTAAACAGGTTATCCATAATTGAATGCTTTGAAGATACGGTGATGGAGCAAAAGATGTCGTGCGCACACTCACACACCCAGACAACTCAACACAACACAAGGAATTTACTTGAATTCCTCACCTCACTCACTACCACTCAAAAGCCCCCTCAAAACTCTACCCACAAGCTCAATTCAAACTCCAAACGCCTCGACCTACAAGCCCTTGCCTGCCCGCAGACACTACAAGGTGAGTCGAGGTGATCAACACTTAAAATCACTCTTGATGGTGACCAAAATATACAAGAAAAAACATCAAAAAACCAAAAAAACCAGCCACAAAAGGCCACTCTCAAACCATTGCAAAAGTTTCACCAAACTCCACTCTGTTGGACTCTTTGGAGTAGCGCCAACCCTAATGGCACCGATATAGGGTCACATAGTCTTGCAGAAATCCGCACCTTCTTCCCTCAATTCCTTGCACACACACATCCATGGAAACCTCAGAACTTCCATAGACTCTCCCAAGTTCAAAATTGAAGAGAGAAAGCTCTCATTCACTCCACCACACACTCGAAAACAGGACGGGAACGCAACGGGACTGCACTAGACCACCTGTAGGAACCCTGCTTCCTCCCACACACAGAGGGGTGAAAGTGTTGATATTTCTCTTCAAAATTCCTCTCTCAGCTGGAACCATCACAGCACCGTGAGTGATGTAGCAATTTGAAGCCATTTCACACCTTTTTTGACCTTTTTTGGCCCAGTTTTGACCCCGGCGGACATTTTTCGCAGGAAAACCCCCAAAGGGACTCCAAAATTCACCAAATTTTGCACTCTTGATCCTCGATACCCAAAGCACATTTCCACATCCCCACATTCCATTTTTGACCACTTCTAGGGCGATGCACGTATCACCGCAGATCAGGCGCCGCAAATAGATAGTTACCGCATGTGTCAAACTTCTCGAGCGGGATGAGAGTACCCACACTTGTCACTTGCATTATTTACATTATAGAAAGCTCAAACACATTATCTAGAACCAAAATAAGCCACCTAAAACCATATCCAAGGCCCCGATATCCTATACGGGCATGTACATGTGTTCTATTGCTAGCGCACGAACCTGACTATTCACAATGTGTACACGTTGCATCTTTTTTTGAACTTGAAACCACTTTGCAAAGCTCCCAAATGCATGTATTTACATCTTTTTGTACATATGACCATGCATATAAACGCTACTTTGTACACGCCAAAAGCGGTCTATCATCATTGCCCACCCTCTAGGTAGAGCATTTATGCTCAAGCAAGAGACTATTTGCATCTGGAACCACATCCCTTGCAAAATATTTCTTCAGTCTATAGCCATTTATTCTGTAGCGCAAATGTTCACCAGACAATTTTTCCAACTCATAGGTGCCATTAGAAAATACATGCTTCACTCTGTATGGACCCAACCATTTGTCCCTCAATTTCTTTTGAAAAGTAAAATCCAAGCGAGAATCATACTTCATCACCAAATCTCCTTCTTTGATCTCTTTCTCTGGTAGCCTCTTATTCATTTTCTCCATCCTTGTCTCTGCTTGTTGAAGATAATAATCACTGGCTTTCTCTCTATTCATTCGCAGCAACTCTAGAGAAAGAATTCTTTCTTGCAGCTTGTCACTATGCTCACCTTGCATTCTGCACAACAACTTCAAGGCATCCAACTGCACTTGTATGGGCATAAGAGCTTCTTTTCCATAAACAAGTTCATATGGTGTAAACTGTGCTGACACTCTATACGCAGTTCTATAAGCCCACAAACACTTTTCCAAGTCCAAGTCCCACTCTTTAGGATGCTCTCTAGCATACTTTGATAGCATCCTTACAATTTGACCATTGCAGTTCTCAACCAACCCATTGCATTGTGGGTAGTAAGGAGAAGAATGCCTATGCTGAATTTTCAATTTATCCATGAGAGCAGCAACAAGTTTTCCCCTAAACCCTGGTCCACGATCAGAAATAATAACCATAGGAGCTCCAAACCTGCAACACACTTGTTCATATAAAAAAGAGGCCACTCTTCCTGCTGTTACATCTTTTACTGCTCTTGCCTCCACCCATTTTGTCAAATAGTCCATAGCCACAAGGATATACCTTTTACCATTGTTGGTCCTTGGCATTGGACCTACAGCATCTACTCCCCACTTTGCAAATGCATCAAAAGACATTATAGCTTTCTGAGGCTCAGCCAAAATCTTCCGATTGCAAACACTTGGCATTCATGGCATGACTTGCACCAAAAATAAGCATCTCTCATCATAGAGGGCCAACAGTAACCTGCTCTCAAAACACAAAAGACAACCTGATCCTTGCCTTGATGGCCTATTTCTTCATGGCAGTGCTCCAAAATCAAGCCTATCTCTTCTTTGTACGGCACTTTTCTCAAAATGCTATCCTTGCCATAAAGCATGAGATCCTCACCTACTAATGTGTAGTTTCTTGCTTTTGCAACTATTCTCTTACGCCGAACCTTTGACATGCCCTCTGGACATTTCCCTTTACCAAGAAATACTTCTACATCTTGCAATGATTCCCTTCCTGCATACAAGGCTTCCTTGACCTTTAAAGGAGCTACCAAGGCATCTAACTTGTCCCTAGCCAACTGGTCAGCTTCTTTATTCTGCTGACAAGGAACATGCTTAAACTGTATCTTCTCAAACTCATGCAAAAGCTTCTTGATGCCATAGAACCACTTCTTCAAATTGTCTTTCTTAACATTCCACAAACCAAGCAACTGATTCATGACTAGCAATGCATCCCCTTTTGCAATGACCCTCTTCAGTCCAAACTCAACACACTGCTTCAACCCAAGGAAAAGCGTGAGGTACTCGGCCTCATTGTTACTTCAGCTTCATCAAGATCGCAAGCTCTAGAAAAGATTACATCGCCTTTTGGGTTCTTAATGACTACCCCACCACTTGCCTTTTGAAGAACTTTCCTGTATGCGCCATCAAACATCAATGTATACGCATCTGTAATATCTACTTCCTCTTCATGATCATCCTTGTCAAACCTTGGGTAAGATGGAAGCTCGCCCCCCTTATGTACCACTATGTCTGCCAAGTGAGCTTTAACAGAATGATCCACTTTAAACTCAAATTCATACTCTTGAAGCTCCAGAGTCCACTTTAAGATGCGCTTGCTAGGCTTCAAATGTTGTACTACATCCGACAAAAGATTCGATGTGGCGAGCACATAGAACTTTTGGGGCAAAAAATAGGTTTTAAACCTTCGACAAGCAAGAACCAAGGCGAATACCCACTGTTCCATTTTCGTGTAGGAGAACTTGCTTATATTCTTCATCTTGCTCTCAAAATAAACTGGTTTGAAGTTCCTTCCTTGCTTTTGTAAGAGAACCGACCCAAAAGCTACTGACCCCACACTAATAGATACATAGAAAATTGACTGCAAGTCAGGAGGACTCACTGTTGGTAAAGCACACAATACCTCCTTGATGCCATCAAAAGCCTGTTGCATGTCTTCATTCCATTCAAACCCTTGAACTCTTTGACTCAATTTCTGGAGAGGATACACATACTGACATAGCATCCAGAAAAAACGTGACAAGTACTTGAGCTTATGCACAAATGATGCCAAATCCTTTGTGTTGCTGGGCGGATCCATAAGCAATAAAGCCTTAACTTTCTCTGGGTCACCTTCTATTCCATTTTGCGAAACCACATGTCCTAGCAAATGGACTCTGGCATGAGCAAACTTACACTTCTTTGGGTTGAGTTGCCCACCCTCTTGTTGAAGCCTTTCAAAACTCAACCTCAGCTTCTCCAAATGTGTGACCCTTGAGCTATAACACCCAATGTCATCCATGAAAACACAAATGAACTTACCCAAGTAGGGACCAAACACTCTATTCATCCATCCTTGGAAGGTAGCATATGCACAGCCCAAAAGGCATTCTTTTGTAGGCAAAACAACTCCAAGGAGTAATGAAGGTCGTCTTCAATCGATCTTCAATTGCTATCAAGATCTGAAAGTAGCCAGAAAATCCATCCATGATTGAGTAACATTCATGACCTGCAACCTGATTGAGGATTTCATCTAGAAAGGGTAGTGGATAATGATTCCTTTTTGTGGCATCATTCAAAGGTTTGAAATCAACACATATCCTAAATCTTCCGTTCTTCTTGGGCACAATAACAACTGGAGAGACCCATTCGGACTCCTCTACTCGAAAGATGAAATCTGCTTCCAAAATCTTCGTCACCTCTTCATGAAGTGCCTTCTCATGAATGACCCCCAACCTCCTAAGCTTTTGAACCTTTGGCTTGGCATCTTCTTTTAGATTGATCTTATGCTCGACTCCTTTAGCTCCTTGCAACTCTGTATATTCAGTGGCGAATAGCTTTGGAAACTCTGTAAACATGTCTTCATACTCCTTTTTTTCTTTTTCTGTCAAGTCCTCTCCTAGCATGCTCCTTACATTCACTTTGGCAGGCTCTACAATTGCTTTTGGACTATCCTTCTCCTCCTTGACCTTCACATCATGCATCGATGCTTCCTTTTCAACACTTATCCCAAACAGATCAGGACATAATTGCATCAAGCCTTCCTCTATACTTTCTTCTGATGATGTAGACGAAGCATCACTATCGTATGATGTGGTTTCCGTCGAATCCGTATCTTGCATCTCCACTAGGGGCTGTGTACGGCTCTTGTGTGTCTTCATGTTGTAGACAATGGTCCTTCCTTTCTCTTTGTCTGGGATGGTGATCAAGCCCATGCCCCAATCCTGCTTAGCACCAAGGGTTATAAGCCATGGCCTCCCTAAAATGATTGGATACGCATTCTCACCCGCTTGCATCACGTAGCAATAAACTAAGCACTCAATCCCCAAGACTTTTATCTTCACATCTTCAGCTATTCCAAGACACCTTGCCTTTTTGTGGTTGGCCATCCTCATATGGATCTGTTAACCCTCACGGCTCACGGACACCCTATCACCTATGATGGACGCGTATTATGTATTTGGTAGAGTCAGGTACCGGGCTTGTCGGTCCAATAGGGAAAGGTAGAGTGATCGTCGATGAGAGGCGCACTTTAACTTGGACATTCAAGGGATTAGTTGGTTAAGCATGGGCGCCCAAGTGTGAATGGGGTGAGCTCCTATAAAAGCCAACTAAACCTAAATTTTACTCATTCTCTCATTTGTGCAATTGAAGAGTGCTCTTGCTCCATCTCCATCTTCTTCTTCTTCACCTCCTTGTGTGTGTGTGTGTGTGAGAGAGAGAGAGAGAGAGGGAGAGTGTGTGTGCGATCGAGCATTACGAAGGCACGACGGCGGCGAAGCGGTTGAGCGCGGTACGACTGCAGCTTCTTCTTCATCGCGGCGAGGAATCCACCACGAAGGCGAGCGTAGAGCGGTGAGTGACACACCCTTTGTTTCCTTGAGCTTGCTAGTTTAGGCTTGTTGTGTGCTTGGAGCCATTTGTGGCTCGCATACGGTGTATTGGCAAGTCCCTTGCTTCGACAGTGCAGCAAGGAGCGCACATTTTTGGCGCCGTTGCCGGGGATATGCTCTACACTAAGCTCGGTTAGCACTTTACTCTTCCTTGTGGTGCAATTTCTATCATAGGAAAGGCAGGGAAGGAGTGTGTGGAGATTTCTGTTTTTTGCGTTTTCTGCATTTTCTGTCAAGTTTCAATTTCTGCTATCGTCTGCGTTTTTTCAATTTCTGCAATTTCAAGTTCGGCGTTTTCAATTTTTGCAATTTTCTGCATTTTTTTAATTTTCTGCAATTCCTGCGTTTTTTCTGCAATTTTCAATTTTCTGCATATCCGCGGTTTTTCAATTTCTGCGTTCTGTATTTTCTGCACCAAAAAGAAAAAAAAAATATTCAGGGATCGGGATCATTTTTCCCAAGCCCAAGCCCAAGCCCAGGCCCAGGCCCAGGCCTCAGTCCTCAGTCTTATGATATATACTAGACTCACTCTTATATATATACCCTACTCCCTCAAGAGAGAATGAGAGCATGTGGGACAAGTCCTCCACTCTCCTCCTTTCTCTTCCCACTTGCACCCTTAGACTTTCTAGTTTGGGCCTAGTTCCCTACTGGAAATTGACAGTTTTAGGGATTCCGAGGGCATAGAGTGACCAAACGGAGGGCTGTAAAGCACGGCACGACCCTCTGACCGATACGCTCGTTTCGAGCTATCACACGGCCCATTCCACGACACGCTCTAAAAAATCTAGCAAAAAAACAAACAAAAAACACGCTAAAAACTAGTCACAAGGCCTCCTAGAGCACCTTTTTGACACCTTAGGGTATCAAAAGCACATGCACTTACGCTCTGGGCGGGTGCTAGAACACGAGCATATTGAGAGTGCCTTTGTTCATACGGACACCCATTACCCATCCACGATAGGATCAAGACCCTCAGCGGGGACACAAGGTAGCACCACCCAAGACCCTAAAATAGCCGCTAGTGATTCCTTCTCCGACTCAGAAATCATGGAAGCATACCCTACCCAAAACACTGAGAGAGAAGGCCATGCACCTCCCGAATCTCCACAACCTAGTACTAGTATGTTTAGCCGTTTCATGGAAACATTAGGTAGAGCTACTCGCTCGGAACCTGATGCAAATGAAGCACACGAAGGGGGTGGGGAAGTGGACTCTCCTTTCACATCGCACGTGGACCCCACACCCCCAAAGAGTGTCCATGTGGATATCCTACCAACTTCTTACCAAGAAGGCCCTGTTGAGCTGCCTCCTTCAGAAGTTCCCTCTAGAGTACCGTTGGTGACAAGTAAAACCACGGGGAGCAACATTGCTTCTACCTCACAAGAAACCGTTAACACGTCGACTCTAGAAGGATTGTTCATTAATGATCATTGGACATACGACCTCCACACTGAGGTGTTGACGGATCTACACTCTGGCCACGCCTACCATGTAGGATGGGTAGAGATTGTACAATCCACCTCTAGTGCCACGAGCATCGAAGATCAACAGAAAATGATCTGTAATGTTATCCATGGCATTATTCAATTAGAAAGGCAAAACCGAGGGGTAAATATACTCTCAACTGGCCCCATGAGATTTCTGGATACGAGCAAGGCTCAACAGCCTACTCTATCACAAATGGAGACTCCTCTAATGAGTCCCATGGACCCATCTTACGTCATTTCACCTGGGGTCTCTATGCAATCTGAGCCTCCGAGCGAAAACTTTAGCTTCCCTAACTTGGCTCAACCCTCTATCAAGGAAAACACAGTGCTCACTCCAGGGATAAGCCTGACAGAGAATGTACCGATGACATCTACGGTTAGCGCAGTGCCACTACCTAGTGTCGTAGTACCTAATATGGGGCCTCGACCATATGTGCCTCTAGCTCCTTATGCACACATGGCCCCCACACCTCCAATTGTACCACTTGCTTATGCTCCTCGAGTGCCGCTCCCTAGCCCTTATCCGAGTGGACCTATGCCCGGTTATGTTCCATATCCTGCATCATCTATACATATGCCAAGACCGGTACCCATCCCTCTCCCACATATGATTCCAAGAGTACCTCCACCGGCCCTGCCTCCTCACATAGGTGACTTGGCAGCGTTTGCTCAAACCATAGGTCGATCTATCGCGGAAAATATGCGTCATGCATCTGATAGAGAGCCTAGAAGTAAGGCAGTACAAATTGCCAAACTCACGCAAAAATTCAATGGGGACGAAGATGCTAGGAAACACATTGAAGTGTTTGAACAAGTATGTGATTCCTCAGGGGAACGCAACGAACTACATAAGTGCAATGCCTTAAGCTTGACATTAAGTGGGAAGGCTGGAGATTGGTATAGGACCCTAAGGGTGGACGAGAAAACAATCTACCCTACCCTTCGAAGGTTGTTTCTAAAGGAGTACATACGATAAGGTGTGATTTGGGGTGTAGCATCTCAGCTACAGAAGGCCGAACGTAAGGAAGGAGAGTCAGTAAGGGACTTCATTAGTCGTCTAAAGCACTTAAACTCTCGCTGCCCTGTAAATGAGCGCTTCAACAATAACCAACTGCTTGATCGATTCATTCGAGGGTTGAGGAATGAAGGAATCTATAATGGACTAGTGATTAGAGGTATCACAACCTGGGAAGATGTCACTGCCAATGCAATCCAATTAGAGGACAACTTGATGATAGCAGGCATGAGGGTGTCTACTGACACGAGATCCACTAGCTCACAAGCCATTGAGTATGAACCCATGACTGCAAAGCCCATTGCCAATGAGCCAAAGGTATTTGAGACATTCTTGACAGACCTCACCAAGGCAATCCAAGAGTCTCTTAAGGATAATCGACCCCCTCAAAATAGTCACATGTATCCAAGAAGGGAGCAACAATGGTGTTCCATTTGCTTAGGCCCACATAGCACTAGTGAGTGCCCTACGTTTAGAGTAAAATTTAATGGAACTTGCAACGCATGTGGTAGGTATGGTCACCAAGCTAAGGATTGTTTAATGATCAAACGTATGATGGCAAATAGACCACCTGTAGCCTGGACGGATGCACCTCGAGCTCCTGTATTGATGCCTACTCCACCTGTTGAGCAACTACCGCAACACATGGTCCCTAGACCTCAAAATGTTGTACAAGCTACACCGTTACCACCTCCTGTGCTAGGACCGCAGCCCCCGCATCCAAGAGTCGCCCCTATGAACCAAGTGGGTTGCGAGCCATCTAATGCTTATGCAGATGGTTGTGAGGAGGAAATAGACACTAGTATTGCCTACGGACTTGATACATTGGAAGAATGTCCTATATACTACATGGAAGATTGTTGGGGACAAGTCAAGCCGGTTTATCAAGCTGCTGCTCTCGCATCCAGAGGACAAAATATCAACACCCAGGCTAGGAGGCCACCTCTTCAATGCTACGAGTGTGGTGGACCACATCGAGTAGCGGAGTGCCCTATTAGGCTGCAAAAGAATGTTGCACAGATGCAAATAAATCAAGGGAGCACGTCTACAATGCCAATACTCACATGTAATCGTTGTGGCATAGATCACTTGATTGCCCAATGCCCCTATAACCCAAATGCGCCTAAAATCACACCCCTGAATTTGGTAGAAATTGCTAGTGTGACGTCGCCAATACCACCCATCGCACCCGCTTATGCGATTACACGGTCCATGCTTCAAGGGCCAGGACATATCCTCGAAGAGAGAGATACCGCGTCAGTTATCCAAGCAAAGAAAAAGAAGACACGAAGGAAGAAGTCGTAGAATACGGAAAATTCAAAGCTAAGTTCCAAAACAAACATAGGAACAGGAGATGACCCCGTGTATATGAATGACCTCGAGGATGATTCAGATTCAGTCGAGACAATGGAGACTAGAACCAATACCACAAAGGGAAAGACCGACAAAGAAAACCGTAACATGGAACCAAATGAAAACCGAATAAGAGAAAACCATAAAGAGCCTCTGAAAACACCACAAGTGTTTCCAAATCCAATCCAAGACCCCCAAGATAAATCGCAGGGGCAAAAAGGGAAGAATCGTAAAAAGAAGATTGGGACGTATCCAAACCCTGTAGACGAGATTAAGCAGGAGAAACATCTAAGAGGTTTAGTGGAGGAGACTCAAAGGAAACTAGAACCAGAACCCATGCAGGTCAAAATTCATGACACAGTGTTTCCCACACAAGTTCATCCACCCCACATGAACCATAGACCGTTAGCCATATCTAGTATCATCCAAGAAGGGAGTGAGGACGGGACATCAGAAAGTGAGCATACACCCTTCTTGTTGGAAAGGATGTTTAACGAAGGAATACCTGATCCCATTGAGGAATATGAGATTCCATCCTCACCAGTTCCTAGTCAAGGACCTACACCCTGCAAAACGCCAATGAATGTTGCCAAACTAGTGGACTTCATGTCTTCTGAGGTTCGAACCACGATCATAGCAAAGCTGTATGGAGATCCTGAGTTATTCCTTGCACTTCGAGCATTCCTTAACGGAGAGCTACGAACGGGATTACCGCAGTTTGCGCAACCAAATAGGCCTGACTCGATTATGATTGATGAGGAAAATCATGTGCAATCACTTGAATTCTTGATGGTGGTGCGGGAGTTAGCATCGTTACAAAAGATTGTTGGGAATCCATGGGAAAACCCCGCCTCAATGTTACTAACATTGTGGTAAAGATGGCAAATGGTACCATAGCCAAACCTATGGGGATGCTCAAGGATCTTAAGATCAAAGTTCTAGGACACAAGGTACGACATACGTTCATTGTAATGGATTTCTCTAAACACCTTATGTCATATGAAATGATTTTAGGACGACCATTCATGAGGGAAGCACAAATGGTTCACGATTGGTCTAAAAATCATGTCTATTTGCAATTCCAAGACTCTGTCCTTAGAGTGGATTTGGTGACTGGTAAGGTACACCCCTTAGGGAGTAAAACCATTATTGATCATCGCTCTGACACCACAGTTCACTCGGCCCCACTACAATATTGTTACACTTGTAAGAAGGATACAGACATTGGCCAAGATTCTCCTTACATGGATGTGTTACCGGGTATGACGGAATCAGACAATGTGGATTGGGTACACCTAGCTGCAACCATAGACACTTGGGGAAATAGGGGGACGACCTGGGTAACACCTGAGGGGGATGAAATGCCTATACCCTTAAATATGCTACAAGAAATGCGTATCGCTTCCGACAAGACTCATCCTAAGGTAACAAAGAAAACATACAAGTGGGTCCCTAAAGCTTCTATAGTGACCATAGCTAGTGCTAAAAAACAGAAGCCTTGTAAGAAACGTACCACTCGCTCCAAGAAAAGTAAGAAAATGTTGAGATGGATCCCTAAATGACTATTGGAAGCCCAAGGCTACTATCAAGGAAATGATCAAATCTGGGTACCGAAACGTAGATTGTGCTCTTACCTATCACCTGACCCAAGTGAGCCCAATCCCGTAGTTCCAAAACGAATCAATGATCGTGGAAAGAAAAAAATCACAGAATGCTACACACCTGCTCTCGAGCTAGTTTGGGTACCAAAGAAAGAACGATTTGTTCCACCTAGCTCAGGAAGGGGGGAGTCCCATGAAGCTTTTAGCTCCTCATGTAATACATCCATAGAGGTAAAAGCTTCTACACAGCCTCCATCTATAGTAGTGGACCTCCATGAAGCTACAAAAGAATCCACACCTCCCAGTGTTCAAGAATCACCTGATGAACCACTTCAAGTTCAATCCTGGGAGAGTACCTTACCACCCTTGCAGCTTGACAAGGCACCTAGGGTAATAGAAAACTACTGGCAAAAATCCTCACCTATTACCAACTGGAACAATTGGTTTCAAAGGGTGACAAGCTCATTTCAAACGGTATGATCTACCCAAGGAAGGGGGGAGTGTTTGCTGACAGTCATCATTCATTTGTTTCCCTCTCAACCTTTTTCCCTGACCTCTCAATTCCAATCTTAGGGAATGTACATATAAAGCTTTATACTCACAAAAAAAAAAAAAAAGAGCAAGAGCAATTAGCAAACGAGTATGCACATTAAAGTCAAAACATTGACTCAGACCTACACATGTCACATCTGGTACAGTGAAACAGAACCTATGCCATGAAACACCTTTGATCCTCATCACTTGAGTGATGGAGGGTAGGTAAGATTAGTACGATAGGAGTGTTTCTGTTTTAGAGTTGAGTGATTAGCAAAGTTCTCTTTTCCCACTAATGTGCCTCCTGGAGGTATTCCTTTTGTTTTCTAGTGTGTACAGGAGCGTGTTGCTATTGATAGGATTTGGACCTTCATGGAATCTTTATCTCGACTCACTCTTCAAATCAAGCGCGACCATCGACACAAACAGGTGTTTCTTGTCCATTAGCATTGCCGTTATCTTTTTGCATCCATGTTTGTCTGCTTTGATTGTGATTGGTAGCATAATATTCAGTGCATTTGCTTAGTATCAAACATTTAATTCAATGTAATGTTTTGTCATAATCACTTGTCTAGGTTTAAAAATCAAGCAGTCCGACTAAGCTAGTTTGACCAAGCTAGGTATTAGAAATCTTCTCTTAATACCATGGGGAATGCCTTCCTAATAAACAATGGTTACTTAGGTTCTTAATCCGATTTAGGCAGCATTGTATGAAATGTACTAGGGCTTTCTAGTGGGCTTAACACTAGTGACCTTTAGCTTAAGTATTATAAAGGGAGTTTACTAATGTGATGAGCCTGGGGAGGGTAACAGTGTTATATGACCCCCCAAAATTACAAAATTAAAATGTTGAAAATGAACAAACAAAAAATCAAAGTGCCACAATGTAAAATTTTAAGCTGGAAGAGAAATCTCAGCTTGATTTGGTACTTCACTCACATGTATCGCCTATGGTACTAGAGCCCTAGAGGTTCCCAGTGTGGGCGCTTTTCCTTGAAAAGCAAAAAACCCAAGGCATACAAAATAAGCACACACATCATAATTGAATCAATGTGAAAAGACCTTGGGGGGTCAAAGAAAAAGTAATCAGCCAGGCGATGATTTCATGAGAAATTCCTTTTATGGTAGCTTAACTACAAAGTCTTCTAGGTATAGCCTCTAGTCAGCCCTCGAACATGAATACTTGGCTCTCGCGATTAAACAAATTAATTGACCACAGAAAATTAAGAAGCTTACCCATGGTATTAATACTTGATCTCTAGTGCCTTTCGACCGTCATATTAGCGACCCTAGACTTGTTTAATTTTCTACCTTTACATCTGTTTATGCATTTGATTACATTGAAATTTAATGTTCATTGCTATCAAATTGTTTGAAATTCTTTGACCAATCAATGTGTCTACCTAAAACTGCATATGCTTTTTAAGAGAATGCCATTACTGTGCCAATGTTGTTTGATTTTGCAGTGACTGAAGAAGGCTAAGGACATTCATCTCAAATGCTCTTCCACCTCGGCGAACCAGCTTCAACTCAATAGCTTCCGAGGACGGAATCTACATCAGGAAGGGGGGCATGTTAACCCTCACGGCTCACGGACACCCTATTACCTATGATGGACGCGTATTATGTATTTGGTAGAGTCAGGTACCGGGCTTGTCGGTCCAATAGGGAAAGGTAGAGTGATCGTCGATGAGAGGCGCACTTTAACTTGGACATTCAAGGGATTAGTTGGTTAAGCATGGGCGCCCAAGTGTGAATGGGGTGAGCTCCTATAAAAGCCAACTAAACCTAATTTTTACTCATTCTCTCATTTGTGCAATTGAAGAGTGCTCTTGCTCCATCTCCATCTTCTTCTTCTTCACCTCCTTGTGTGTGTGTGTGTGTGAGAGAGAGAGAGAGAGAGAGAGGGAGAGTGTGTGTGCGATCGAGCATTACGAAGGCACGACGGCGGCGAAGTGGTTGAGCGCGGTACGACTGCAGCTTCTTCTTCATCGCGGTGAGGAATCCACCACGAAGGCGAGCGTAGAGCAGTGAGTGACACACCCTTTGTTTCCTTGAGCTTGCTAGTTTAGGCTTGTTGTGTGCTTGGAGCCGTTTGTGGCTCGCATACGGTGTATTGGCAAGTCCCTTGCTTCGACAGTGCGGCAAGGAGCGCACAGGATCGAAGCATTCACGGACATCTTAACGCCTGCTTCCTTCATGATATCCTCGGTCATGACACACACCTGGGCACCACCATCCACATATGCTTGCACTTTCGTCTTCTTTCCCAGCATAGCTTCAACTATTGGCACCATATCCACTGGGTGACCAACCCTCAAAGATGACACCATGCTTTGACGCTTTTCCTTCTTGGAAGGGAGCCATGTACTCACACACTTGGTCCACTGACTCCTCAATTTAGCATTCAAAGCCACCAACTAACCAAAAGATATATTTGCCTTTTGATTTCGTATGTCGTCGACAATATCATAGTCTTCAACACCT
Source organism: Adiantum capillus-veneris (assembly GCF_014529385.1). Taxonomy (NCBI): domain Eukaryota; kingdom Viridiplantae; phylum Streptophyta; class Polypodiopsida; order Polypodiales; family Pteridaceae; genus Adiantum; species Adiantum capillus-veneris. The sequence continues at coordinate 77,227,766 of NC_140943.1, read as the reverse complement.
TGGCCAAGGAGGTAGTCCTTTGGACCAATTTTCCTTCTTCGCAGCCTCTTGCTACTTTCTGGTTTGTCTTCTACCTTAGCCTTTCCTTTCCTTGCTCTTGTTTCCCTCTCTTCTTCTGTCTCTTTCTCCCTATCATGCCTAGCTCTCTTATTGGCCAAAACATCCACATCTTGATGCTCAAGGGTAATGATGTTGATAGCCCTACCTTCTCCATTTCCAGGCAACAATTGTGGTGGTTGTTGCGGCGGTGGTGCTTCTAGTGCCCGTTCTTGATGATTTTCTTCTATTCTTCCTCGACCACGTCCATATAGGGGGTATATCCCTCCTCTCTCTCTTGGTGGTTCAGGACAATCAGGGGCGTAATGACCCTCTTCATCACAATTGTAGCATCTACCTTGTAGCCTTCGTCCCCTGCCTCTTCCAGTTAGTCGCTCCTCTCTTTGGTTCCTATTCATTATGTTAATTCTTAATTCTTGCAACTGACCAGCAAGATCATGCAAAACCCGGGCTGTAACAGGATCTGGACCTTGAACCACTCGCTCCACTCTATCATCCGTTGTCACGTGGACCATTGGTTGCACCACAACTGGCTGAGCGTGTGTCAGGCCTTGCTCCCACCTCCTCTTGATCTTCTTGCTCTTGGCCTCGGCAATTTCCATAGCTCTTTCAAATGTAGCAAGCTCATCTTCATCGACCTTCTCCCTTACACTTGGATGGAGACAATCCATAAACTGACGCACTTTAAAGAAATCCCCTGGAGGTACTTGGGATGCCGCCTCTAATTGAACCCAAAGCCCTTTGAAGTGTTGCAAAAACTCTTAAAAGTTAGCATGAACATCTTGCTGCAAACCTCTCAATTTTGTCGTCGCTTCTGTTGCGGTTAGTTTCTTCCCAAACCTGTCAAAAATTGCCAGCTTCACCTGCTCCCATGTTTGCTATATGTCTTCCTCTAAACCTTCAAACCACTCCCGAGCTTCTCCTTTGAGCGCAAGAGGAAATACATGAAGCTTGGCTTCGTAATTCACAATGTGCATACCAAGCGTATGCCATTCAAAGTCCGCAATCCATTCCTTCACATCCTCCTTCCTTTTAAACACTGGCCGACTATATGCCATCCCTTTGAAGTCGCTTCTCCCTTGTGTAAGTAATTCCACAAGATTTGAAGACTTTCACCTCAACCAAACCACCACTTTTCTTCGATGAAGCTCGAACTTCATAGCAAAACCGCTTCACCTCGGTGCACAACCGGCAAATTTCCGCTCCCCAGCGGGATCACCAAAGGATGATGGAGCAAAAGATGTCGTGCGCACACTCACACACCCAAAAAACTCAACACAACACAAGGAATTTACTTGAATTCCTCACCTCACTCACTACCACTCAAAAGCTCCCTCAAAACTCTACCCACAAGCTCAATTCAAACTCCAAACGCCTCGACCTACAAGCCCTTGCCTGCCGCAGACACTACAAGGTGAGTCGAGGTGATCAACACTTACAATCACGCTTGATGGTGACCAAAATATACAAGAAAAAACATCAAAAAACCAAAAACTCCAGCCACAAAAGGCCACTCTCAAACCATTGCAAAAGTTTCACCAAACTCCACTATGTTGGACTCTTTGGAGTAGCGCCAACCCTAATGGCACCGATACAGGGTCACATAGTCTTGCAGAAAGCCGCACCTTCTTCCCTCAATTCCTTGCACACACACATCCATGGAAACCTCAGAACCTCCATAGACTCTCCCAAGTGCAAAATTGAAAAGAGAAAGCTCTCATTCACTCCTCCACACACTCGAAAACAGGACGGGAACGCAACGGGACTGCACTAGACCACCTGTAGGAACCCTGCTTCCTCCCACACACAGAGGGGTGAAAGTGTTGATATTTATCTTCAAAAGTCCTCTCTTATCTGGAACCATCACGGCACCGTGAGTGATGTGGCAATTTGAAGCCATTTAACACCTTTTTTGACCATTTTTTGACCTTTTTTGGCCCAGTTTTGACCCCCAGCGGACATTTTTCGCCGGAAAACCCCCAAACGGACTCAAAATTCACCAAATTTTGCACACTTGATCCTCGATACCCAAAGCACATTTCCACATCCCCACATTCCATTTTTGGCCACTTCTAGGGCGATGCACGTATCACCGCAGATCAGGCGCCACAAATAGACAGTTACCGCATGTGTCAAACTTCTCGAGCGGGATGAGAGTACCCACACTTTTCACTTGCATTATTTAAATTATAGAAAGCTCAAACACATTATCTAGAACCAAAATAAGCCACCTAAAACCATATCCAAGGCCCCGATACCCTATACGGGCATGTACATGTGTTCTACCTCTAGCGCACGAACCTGACTATTCACAATGTGTACACGTTGCATCTTTTTTTGAACTTGAAACCACTTTGCAAAGCTCCCAAATGGATGTATTTACATCTTTTTGTACATATGACCATGCATATAAACGCTACTTTGTACACGCCAAAAGCGGTTTATCAACGGCAGATATAGTTCAGAGATTTTTGATGGACAACTACCTAATGATTAAGCTAGAACATTGATGATAGGGTATAAGCCTTATTTCATTTTTCATATGTTTACCAATAATGTGAGTCTGATGATGGTAGAATTTAAGGTACCTTTAGCAGATGCAAATTGAAGTGCAGTTGGCACAGACCGGAGGCTGTGCAGGTTCAGAGGGGGTGGATGTCGTGCAGCTCCGCTGCCATGTAGAGAAAAAGAGCAAAGAAATGCAAGCTAAGCTTCTTTGAAGCCTACACATTTAATGGTCAGTGATCAGGGCTTGTTAACAAGCCAAGTTTAGTTATTAACGTATGCCATATGCGGCTTAAAAGGTCCAACTGATGCCTTAATGATGCCAAAAATGGACTATAATTGAAGTGAGCACATATAGACTATTATAATCTACAACTGTAGTGCTTAAAGTGCTCTACCAGCCTATCTTTACGGCTCGTCGATTGGAGCTACGGTGAAGAAGTTATGGCAGTTTAAAGTTCAAGTCGATTGCAGATCCGTACCGGATAGGTCAACTAAAACTAAGGTGACAGAATTGAAATGAATGCATGCGCTTGAAGTGCTCACTTTGTGGAGCGCATCGGTCTTTTTAGATTAGAGATCGGAGTTCCGGTTGCCACGATATGGGCCGTTAAAGATTCACCAAGGGCCGGTTCTGTGCCAGTCTAGTCGGCTCGGCCGGAGTGCCATCTGGGAATTTTTGAGCTTTATTCGGGTTTTGATATGAGGGAGCAGCAAGTGCTTGAGGAGTCTCGTGTTCGGAATGTCATCTTTTGGAATGCAATGATTGCAGAGAATGCCGACACGGCTGTGGCAAGGAGCTGGTTTTTTTTTCTGATTGCAAAGGAGATGCCTTCCCACGAATATAATCAATTAAGCTTGCATCTTGAAAGCATAATTTCACTAAGAAGTTGATAAGGGCATTACAATTTTTGATAGTAATGTTAGTCAAACACTACTAGAGGAAGTTGTCGTGCTTGGCAATGCTTTGCTAAGATATGCATGTTAAATGAGGTGCCCTTTGAGAATTGCCCAGGGATGTTGTGCTTGGCATTGCCTTGGCCAGCATGTATACCAAATGGGGTACCTTTTTAAGGGCCGCCCACCCAACTCAAGGAATTAGACCGGCCGCCCAAAGCCAAGATCACTATGGCCGCCCAATGAGCTTAAGGAGAATGGCCGCCCATTAAGGCCAAAGGCCACCCACTAAAGGGTTTAAGTGGGAAAACAAAAGGAGAAAGGAAGGGTGTGGCAGGCAACAGGGGGGCAGGAAGCGTGAAGGAGAGGATAGCTCTCGCCTCGCATACGATGACGCTTCGACGGCGACGCACAAGAAACAGAAATTCATGAGCTTTCCATGGCGAGTGTTTCAGTGCTAGCAGGGTCGAATTTTGTGCTGGTCGAAATCCCACCTTGCCACGTCAGCACCCTGTTTCCCACACCTAGCAACGACGGCGCCGTCGTTGCTAGGAGGGGAAGGGGGCTTTATATATAAAAAATAAGGGGTTTAAACAAGGAAGGGGAAGAAGGGTTATCAACGATGAGGCAACGAGGGGATTGCAACGGGGTGAAGCAGAAGGGGGCACAAGGGCACTCTCTTCTTCTCTCTCTCGAGTTTTCACAAGGGGCGAGCCAAGGCAAAGAGGAAGAAGGCAAGCAAGCGGAGCTTGAGAAGAGCTTGTCGAGGAACTCCAAGCAAAGCAAAGAGGAGGCCATTACATGCGAGGATCTTGAGGAGGAAGCAAGCAAGCGAGGGAGAAGAGCTTGAGGCAAGCAAACGAGAAAAGCTTGGTTAAGGCAAGCAAGCAAGGCGAGCAACCTCAGGTGAAGAATATGTCTCTCTCTCTTGTCTTTGTCTTGTCCTCGGCATGAAAAAGGGAGAAGCTTCTAATCCTCGACAAGCAAAGATCCCTCTCTCTTGCTCTCATCGTCAGCTAACAAAACGAGCAAAGCTTGGAGGGAGGAGGAGGTGAAGAAAAGCACTAAGGAAAGGCTCTCTCTCTCTTCCTCGTCCTCGGACTTAAGCTTGAGAAGAGGAGAGCAAGGAGACAAAAAGCAAGGTAAGGGCGTGCAATTGAGGGCTTTCTCTCTCTCTCGAGCAACACAAGGGGCTCTCTCTCGAGCTTTGATAAGGAGTGCTCTGTCTCTTTCGAGCTTGGTTGAAGGATCACAGGAGAGAGCTTGGTTGAAGCCGAGCCTGGTCAAGCCAAGGTCAAAGCTTGAAAGGGCAAGAGAGCTTGAGCAGGCCGAGAAGAGTAAGGGGATTCACAAGAGAGCTCGGCAAGAGGCGTGAAGGGAGTTAATAAAAAAGGAGAAGGCGATCTTGGCTAGAAAAGCCGGCAAGGGAGGATTTGAAGTAGGATACCGCCTAAGAACCAGGGCAAAGCAAAAATTAAGTCTCTCTCTCATCGAGCATAAGATGAGCGGTCATGATCAAGAAGGTAAGGAGAAAACGAGGTTAAGCAACGAAAAGGAGCACTACAGAAAGCTCTTGAGTGCTATCTAAGCAAGGAAAGACCGACATAGAAACATAAAGTTTACAGAATCTAAGGTCAATTGAGGCACATAAAGGGACAGGAGGAAATTTCTATCATCGTCATCAGCTAAAGTTTGATTAATCATTTTGTTAAGCCCGGTGTCGTTAACGGCCCGGTTAATATTGTAAAACGGGATCTTAAACTCCTAGTTGTCAGATGATCCGAGTGACGGTGCTGCTAACAGCCCGCCTTGGCTAAGGATTAAGTTGTACTCAAGCGTTAATCAATTAATTGATGATTACGGTGATTTCCAGATCAGTTACATCTGTTGTTCTTGATCTCTCTCTTTCACACCTCCCAGAGTCAGAGACCCGGCGCCTGCCCGGCTTACGTAGCGAACACATATCCCCCGACACCGCTGCTACATGAGATGCATCCACAAAGATGTGAAATGGTAACTTCCAATGAGAAACAATCAAAACTCATGCTATAGTCAACATGTTCTTTAAAATCCTGAATGCCTTGGTCTTCTCTTCTCCCCATTCAACTACAACATCCTTCTTTGTAAGCTTTGTTAATGTTGTGCATATGTGAGCCAAATACCTCAATAATGTGTTATGCCACTTGACTTGGCCCAAAAATATGATCAATTCTTTAATTGCTCTTGGTTCTTGTGCTTTACTGATAGCCTCCACCTTTCTAGGATCAATAGACACCCCTTCTTTAGAAATCACATGCCCTAATAGAACTCCTCTTTTAATTTCAAATGCGCATATGGTTGGGTTTAAGGACAATCTAAATTTCTTGCATTTATGAAAACACAACCTCAAGTATTCAAGATGCTCCTAATTCTTTCCAAAAACACTAAAATCATCCAAGAAAACCCTCATAAATGTTAAAAGGAATTCAGCAAACACATGTTGTGCTGCTTTCTGAAATGTTGGTGGAGCATTTTTCAAACCAAATGGCATCACATTGCTAGCATAAACTCCCCATTCAGTCACAAAAGCTATTTTTTCCTTGTCTTCAAGTGCCATTGAAATTTGGTTGTAACCACTAAAACCATCCAAAAAACTATAAATCTCATGTCTAGCTACTGCATCCAGTAGTGTATCACAAAAAGGTAAAGGAAATGAATCAGTTTTTATAGCAGCATTCAGTTTCATGTAATCCACACACACCCTAATCTTTCCATTCTTCTTCGAAACTACAACAATTGGTGACAACCAAGTAACTTCCTCCAAAGGATAAATGAAACCTATAGCCAACATTTTGTCAATCTCTTCTTTAACCTGTTTGGCATAATTAGGATTCATCATGTACCTTTGTTGTACAATTAGAACTACCTCATCCATATGTGCTAATACCTTCACTATCGATGGATCCTCCTGAGTGTTTAGGTTTAGTTCTTGCATTTCATCTTGACTCACCTTAGCAGTTCTTGCCATCTAATTTTCAAAAGCTCTCTTTGCTTGCTTCACTGCCTCAATGCTTCCACCTCTTCTTTATTTGCAATCTATAGATTTTTCAACAACTCACTACCCATCTTGTTAATTGATTGCTTACTCCCTTGAGTAATCATTGGTTTTTAAGCTATTGACTGTATCCCATCATCTTTTGGTTGTAACATATATTTTGTTTCTATGTTTTGCACATCCACTTCAAAAATAGGTACAATTGATTAATTAGTTCTATGAAATTCCTCGTCTACATCCTCTCCAATTTCTTCTACCATATTTAGTCCTTCTGCATGCAGTGTTCTTAAACCAGGTGGTATCACCTTTTTTGGATCCATTTGGATTCTCACTTTCTCCTTTCCTCTTTTGATCACTATAGAGTCTGCTCCCCATAGCTTCTTTACCCTTGCTACTCTTAATAAGGTCCTCCCCAACATCATTGGATAAGATCAAGTATATTCTTCCAATCTGAGAACTACGAAGTTGGCTACAAACTGCAGTCCCCAACTGAGATTTGCAAATTACTCAAAATCCCCAAAGGTTGACCCCGTATTTGGTCTACCATCTACACCTGAAAGGTGTTGGATCCCATTTCAAGAGATTCAGATGTTTGTAGGGTAGCTCCGAGAGAATATTAACTCTTGACCCGCCATTCAAGAATACTCCTGGAACAAACACCTTTCCAATAGATAACCCCACTACTATTGGTACCTTGTTATCAACATCAATTGGTAGGGCTTTCCATGCTTCTCCACAAAAAAATTATTTAGTTCCCCTACATATTGCCCGATTTGTACCTTCCACTTCAGTAGTCAATCTTTTCAACATTTGCTGGGAAAATATAGATACCAACCTCAAAATTTTCTTTACAGTAATTTCTATTTGAGCTGACAATAAATCTTCCTAAAAGTCACCATTGCCATGCTCTTTTAGTACAGTCTTGCTTTTCTGTCATGCACTTTTCCCTTGGTCATCCAAGATCTTTTAGAAAACTCCCATTCTCTAGGTGACATATTCCCTCCTTATTAGGACTCTTGTACGTCCTTGAGTGCTTTTGTTCTCAATGCTTTCTGCTCCTTCCAATTCACAATGCCTTGATCTTATTTTTCCTGCACAATTGCCTTTTCTAGATTTGATTTTGATCTTGTTACAACCATGACTTCGGTGCACCCACTGCTTTCAAGAATATCCTCAATTTGGATACATGCTGCACAATCAAGTTGTAATGCTTACCATTCCCTGAGTAGACTGACACTCCTGTACTTTTTTATTAGGTTTTTGTTTCTCTTTATGAAACTTTATCCTGTCCTAAATCCAGTATTCCTCAGTCCATTCTTCTTCAATCCATTCCTCCAACACCACTTACTTAGCCTCACATACAGTCGTTGTTGTTGTTGGGATGGAGGTTGTTGATTTTGTTCCTGAGGCATGTTATTATTGTTGTTATTGTTATTGTTTTACCTGATGATAGGAATGCCTCTATCATTTTTGTGCCTACACCATAGTTCACAATTAGGACCTTGTCTATGTCCCACTGCTCCACATTAATTACATTGCAACTGTTGCATATTATTTTGACCTCTATTTTGGTATTCCCAATTATTTGGGCTCTGGAACCTTCATTGAGGTGCAAGTCCTTGATATCTCATGTTAACACCATGAGGAGCTACCACATTTGCAACTGCCTCCCTCATTTTCTTAGTAATATACTCAGGTCTTCTTCCCCTGAAATCTGGATCATAATAACAATATTCATACTCATGACCAAATCTTTGACAAACCTGACAATATGGTTTTCTTGACAATCCACTAAATTTCCATGCATAATTTTTCACCAAGAAGTCTTTCTACTTCAATTTTCTCAACTTCTTCAAAATGTCTTCTAGTATTTTATCCTCCCTGAACCTTAATAAAAATCTCTGCTTCAAATCATTATAATCAGCAAAAGCTGCCATGACATACTGCAAGAATCGATCCATGGCCTTACCCAATAGTATTGCTACAAAATTCTCTTTCTTCACTACATTCGGATGTAATGCCTCATATCCACTTGCAGACCACCCTAGTTGAAATTGACGAATGTGGTTGTCAGCATCTTGGGACTTTTTCTCGTTGAGCTTTTTTGCGCCCACTTTGGGATTTGATGCAACCATTAGAGGTATCAAAAGTGTCCTGAGTACTCTTACCGAGAGTGGATTGAAAGGTAAAGTACATATCCTTGATGGTACAAACTGCAATTTTCTTCTTGCCCTTAAGACTATCTAAGCTAGCAGTACATTAACCAATTGTCCCAAAAGTGGATTTGCTGTGGGAGGAGTTTTTTGTTGGCCTCCTTGGTTTGCAGGTGGGGTCTCCTACAGCCTATGTTCAGATTCTTGCAGTTCAATCCTTGCCCAAACAGTTCCTACTCCTGCAACAACCCCCCTAATAGGTTTTTCTTGGTCCTCACTACCAGTATCTTCTTCCAGTCTTCCCCTTGCAGAGAAATATATCCTCGGTATAAACCTTGTTCCACATGAGTATTGTGGTAAATTGGACCCTTGCCCTGACTCACTCATGCATTGCTTCTTCTCTTTTGTCTTAAATAATGTACTAACACTTTCTTTTCATATAGACTGTAACATGAAGGAAAATGGAAGGCACCAAAAGGTAAAAATGATGTCACTACCTTTCAGCAATTGCAATTTTGATTTCCCCTGGCAGATTTGGAAAGAATTCCTCCAAGAACTTTTTTGCATATTCCTCAAACTCTTCCTGCGGGGTTACCCAATTTGAGATATCCACCAGGTGGTCTATGTCAACCAACATGTCATCACCTTGCTGCATTCTTGAGTGCCATACGATTTAGGCTGAATTTGAACCAATTGTAGAACCTCCAAAGTGTTAGGCTTCACAACCCTAATATAGATTCATCAAGAGAGACATACAAGGCAGGGGAAAGAGACGATAGTAGACTACACATTAAGTCACAAAACTACAAAGCATATGAATACTAAACACCATGATTGAGAGAAAGAAGGTACTACTTTACTATGTATTCATCATCATCATCAGATTACAAGCCCAAAACAACTGTACAACTACAGAAAGATTTCAAACTGCTCGCTGGTTACATCCAAAAACTATCACACGCCATAAGACAATTTGGGTATTGCAAACTACCTAAGCATTAGGCACTTGTGTAAACATGCCCCTAAAGGTTTAAAACTAAGGCCTTAGTTCCAATCCAAAAAGATAAGTACCCTGACACATCAAGCACTAACACATTCATGTTTACTAAGTGGATTATGGTAGGGGAGGTCAAGGTTGATGTAACTAATTCAATTAGGCTGGGAAAATTCAAGGTCAATTTTTTATATAAGTAAGTGTACTTTTGGGGGAGAATTGCTTAGTGCATCCGTGTTTGTAAGTTACTTTTTGGGGGGAAATTCTATGTGCATACTTTTGGGGAAATGACCAATGCTTGACAAACAAAATGACTTAAAAAAAGGTGTGTGTGTGTGTGTGTGTGTGTTTAAGTATCAAAAATCCCTTCATAATTGAACCATACTTAGAAAATTGTATTAAATAATATATTAAATAAAAATATTTTAAAACAAAATGTCATAAAACTCAATTAATATTTCATATACAGCAATACAACATTCTGTATCTAATGGATAATATAGTTATTTAGATCAAAAATTTGATCTCTGATCATTACAAATTGATATCTTAATGTTGTATCTCTGTGTGTCCACCCTTTGGGATGAGCTTCCACTACATCTACATGGAGAAGGATCTAGCTGTTACCTGCATCCATACAAAAACACTCAGTTAGAACTGGCTATCTTTGTGCGTTTTGCAGGTGTCAACACTGGATCCAGTTGTCATCCATGTCACACCTGTAGACCTAGTTTACCGCTTACCCTTAGGATTGGCTGTTAAGTTGAGAATATAAGTAATGTAACCTCTGAGTGTAGAGTCATGTGTATTCCAATATTCACCGAGTAGACTCAAAGTAGTGCTAGTATCTACTACCATGCATGATACAAAAATTGACCTAATTCTCTGTAGGTACCTATCTATGTGTTTGTATGCCAAAAACAAGGGGTTTATCATTTAAGAGTGTGTTTACAGCCTACTAGATGTTATGCATCCCATAGCAACAAGTGATATTTTATAGTCATGATTATGAAAACAATTCAAAATTTTATGAATTACATAAACCCCGAATCTATCTCCAGTCCCTGTCAGTCTCAGAGTTTCAAGAAGCTTACTTTCAGCATTTGTCTTACAAATTATTAACAATATAAGCAATTCTATCAAAAATCAGACAGCATTTCGTTTGTATTCTTAACGATTTTTCAAAAATTTTAGCAATCGCCATCTCCAAGGAGACCCTCACGGGAGGTTTAAGGCATTCAACAACATAGATGTTATTCCTTTGTCTCATACCATGGCAAAAAAAAAAAAACTCATGATTTTTACCAGTTTCGAGTTGTAACTTCCACTTTAAACGTCAAACATTTTTTTGTATGATTACACACCAGAAATCTTCTTTAAAGACTGTAAATTCAATGATATCCAAATGTTCATGTTCAACAAATTTCAGCAGACTATTTATGTTCACTATGCTAATGCTTAATGAGAAATAGAACCATTAGCTGCATAACCCAATGAAAGCAAGGCTACTAGAGCAATTTAACCAATGTTTGGATAGAGTCTTGATGGTATACCAGGCAATTTTCCAAAAAAAACAGTATATGCCGTCTCACAAAGAGCCCCTCCATAAGAGTTTTGAATCTTCGACTTAACTCAGTCCAACTTGATTGTTTTAGGACCAAAAGTATCATTTAGGTCTATACGAAGAACAAAGTATCGAGATTTGCAATAGTACACCAATTTTCTCTGAGCTATCTCTCCCAGCTTAAAATATACCAGCATAACATCCTCTATTCCAAATGCATGATCACATGCTTACCAATTACCACAAGGTTTGAGACATGGTTTATGAAGTCTTATCATCACCCATACGCTACCAATCTCAAAGTCTATAAGGTGTTTACTGATAGCTAGCAAAAACCATAATTATTATACAGAATGCATTATATGTATGTTGACTTCTTATTAGTATGCCACCTAAACCATTGTTTTTGGTTACAAAATGATCAAAGTACCGAATTATCACAGCAATTCTAAGTAGGTGAAAACACCTACTTGATGTATCTTCCCCTGAGAGCATCTCCCATGGCAACTAGTGTGAGTGTTATGCCGAAGGCCGTGATGATACTCCAATACGATCAATGATTCCTTAGGTGAACGAGCTTCAACAAGGGTGGAATTCCTTGATGATCATGCCTACAAGTGTGTTTGGTACTACAAATATAACTGATCCTCAACGCGATTTGTCTCTAACTATGCCATTTTCTAGGGATATGATGAGTAATATTGAGTCATTAAAGTCTTTATACACTCAAAACTAAATGCACATCTAATGTTTTCTATTTGCAACTCCTCTGTGTACTAGAGGATCAAGAAGAGATAGAAGTCCTACTCATGATCGCAAAGCGTGGTTGAAAGCAGTAATCAAATATGTGCTTTGCAATTGAAAATTTTAAAGGCACATTGATAAGAAAGAGGATTAAATGCAATGCATAGCAATTGGAGTAGAGTTTTATCCATGAGCTGAATGACTTTAGCATTATAAGGAGGTTTGCTTTGCATATATCCTACGTCGTTTGAGATGAGGTTGCAATAGAGACAAAAATTAGGGACGAAAATCCAATGAAAATAGGTTCAGTTTGCATCCAAAATATTATGTCCTTTGAGTGTAATGTACAAGATCGTGTAACATTTTCATTGAGAATGAATGCGAACTTATCTAAACATGTTTTTCCTTCGTTCTTAAAGAATGTGAAGCAATAGATTCACTATGTCTAATACAAAGTGATTAAGGATATCTACATATTGTTTTGTTCTTTGAGCAAGGATAGATGTGTACTTGTTGTACTCTCTCTCTCTCTCTCTCTCTCTCTCTCTCTCTCTCTCTCTCTCTCTCTCTCTCTCTCTCTCTCTCTCTCTCTCTCTCTCTCTCTCTCTCTCTCTCTCTCTCTCTCTCTCTTCTCTCTCTCCCCTCCCCTCCCCTCCCCAACATGTTCCTTTCATTGTGTTTGTCAAAAAATCGCTCGAATCTTTTCTTGCTCGAAAATATTTTCTCACCATTTGGTAAGACTCCTCATACATGACCCAAATATAAGCGGCCCACAATGGGAAAATTTCCATAGTAGACCCCCTACCCTGACATCTATATCTAGTTGCATTCACTCCCTATGTTTCTAACTCCTTGTGTAGCTAACTTTCTTTGTATGTAAACCTCGGTTAATAACAACTATGGTGAATCTATCCTTACATATGAATGCTTTTGTGTTGATTTCTACTTGATTGTTATCTTGTGTGTTGTAAAGTGTTGGTCAAGTGGTGTGAACAAAATTTCAAGTACTAAAAAGTCCCAAGTTAATTCTTTCAAGTGGTGATGAAAAGTGTTGTAAAGTGCTAGAACTTAGTGGTGATGAAGTGTTGTAAGATGGTGTTTACTTGTGATAAGAGCTGTTGGAAATGCGTTGGAAAGTGTTTCTCACTAGTGAAGTGATGGAAAGTACTGTCAAGTGGTGCTTAGTGGTGATCAAGTTCTGGAAAGTATTTTTAAGTGGTGCCAAGTGGTACGCTAGAAAAGTGATGTCAAGTGGTACTGAGTGGTGGTTAGATTCTAGGAAAGTGCTATCCGGTGATGCTTAGTGGTAGTCAAGTGCTAAGTGGTTGTGAAGTGCTTAAAAAGAATTGGCAAGTTGTTAGCAGCAAGCTAACTCGGATACCAATTTTTTGGAGCTCTCTCTTGTAAAAAACACTTATTGTTTTGATAAATCGAGAATATTGTAACTCCTATTTTCCGGATAAACCTTGTAATTTATGAGCTGGGGCTACAAGCTTCCAGATTGTATCAACCTGTCTTTAGCCATCTTTAGTTAGAGATCCCAGATTATTATTTTAAAGTTTTGGATAATGAAATACACAACGTGAGCTGACGGCACTCACTTCTCTCCTTCTCGTGCTTCCTTCTCCCTCCCCAATTGTCACATTGGAGTTGTATCTGTTGCGTTGCATCCACATGTAAGATCTCTACGCATTGACGTAAGCATTTCACGGTATTTCGTAGCTTTTGGCATGGCCGACTCGCAACCTAATTTCATCATAAGCAGAAATTTACACTTCAAAATCAAAAACTAAGTATAGGCAGGATATTGGGGCATCATTCCTAAGTATTTAGATGCATTCTCGATAAAAAAACAACTAGGTCAAAAATCCATTGCTGTTAATAATCGCGATTTTTGCACTTGACCTGAAGTGAGATTTGATACCATAAGCATGTGTAGTTAGGTCTTATAAACTTGTCCTAGAAGTTTCGTTACATTTGGATTTCATTTGATGCTGTAACGGATGTGAGTTGTTTGTCGATGAGCGATTGGCTTTTGGTGATTTCAGTCACTTGAGTGTAGCTTGAGTTAGATATGAGTTGTTTTTTGTTTTCCAAGATATTGACAACCTCTTGTAGCTTCTATACACTAGTCGAGTCAGCTTCGTCCCATGGATTGACAATTTAATCGTGGTTCTTGCTAAATCTGCAATAAGATAGGAGTGAGGTTAGACACCCGTCCTAGATTTGGCACCGTTTCCAAGGATCGAAGAGACCTAAGCTAGGAAAAAACACGAGAGTCTTGTGAAGTTATCCTTTAACTTCCTCTAGGATCTCCTAGAGTAGAAACTTTCTTTTTTAGAAATCGCATAGCTTAAGATTGTCGTCTTTTGCTGTGTAGAGGTAGCTTAGAAGTAAATCTTACTTGCTGAGTGCCTTTAGGATGGTAGAACTAGATTAGGATTTTGAAAATGATTGATGGACAAGACAAGTCTTAAGATCAAAGCTCAGAAAACCATAAAAAACAAGAAAACCAGTGTTTGTGGACACTTTTCACAACCCCATTGCAGTAGAACCTAGGAGTAGGGCAAGTAGAATCCGAAATGGATTTCAAAACATTGCTCTCTCTGAGGGAATCATTGTGAGTTGTTATTTGAAGTTGCAAAATTTTAGGTCTACGGCTAGAAATAGCATGAAAAGACTGCCAATCACTCAATCCGACTGGAGAGTATGCTTAAAATTTGTATGAAGTGGGTAAGCTCAAGGACACATTGAGGTAGAAATTTCAAGAGTTTGTAAAAAGTCAAATTATTTACTTTTTCTTGACATTTTAGGCCAAATTAAGTTTTGACTTGATTCATAGGCTTAAAATAGCTCATGAAAAGACTGTCCATTGAAAAAATGCAAAAAAGTGTTCATTTTGGGCCTAAAGTAAATAATCAGGATTATTTACTTTTAGCTCAAAACTGAACAAGGTTGATACTAGTGACTCATTGCATGTGTACAAAAAACTTTTGTAAAGGCACATAGAATCTGGATCACCAGATTGACCAAAAACTGCGTAAAAACTAAAGTCGGTACTGACTTTCGAGAACTTGAGTGTAAATTGGAGAAAATTTTGTTCAAACTCAATGAAACTTGATTCATAGGCTTATATTGATGTGATAGACATGTGTACATGCTCAGTTGACCAAAAAGATGCAAACATTTACCAAATGTAAATAATCGAGATTATTTACATCTACCCCATTTTTCAACTTTTTTGACCAAGTTAGCATACCAATAGCTTTACCATGTTGTAATAAGCCCACAAACCAAATTTGGTAAGATTTGGATCATTGGATTGAAAAGTGTGACGAAATTTGCAAAGCCAGTCTGCGGACACAAAACTGATGACCATTTGAACAAAAATTGTCCAAACTTGATGAAACTTGGCTAGAGACCTTAAGTTGAGGTGCTTGATATGTGTCAAGGTTGGAATTAAAATTTGCAAAAATTAACTGGAGTAAATAATCTCAATTATTTACATCTGCCTAAAAAATTGATAATCTTACACATTTGAGTATACCACAAGGTCAAGCATATCAAGTAGACCACACAAATCAATTTTGGTGAAATTTGAATCACAAAAGTGAGACTTAAGCCAGTTTCTTGAAATCAAAGTCTACAGACACAAAACAGTTGCTAAACTTGAACAGATTTTGTCCAAACTTAGAGAAACTTGTCCAGGGATCTTAACAAGTTGTACACTTGGCAAACCAAGCCAAAAAGTGTAAAAATTTGAGAAAAGTAAATAATCACGTTTATTTACTACTGCTACAGATAGCTACAATTTTTGACTTTTGAACTTGTACAGTGTTAGACCAACATAATACAAGGCCACCGAGAAATTTTGGGTTCAATCGGATCCGAATTGGTACACGTTCACTCAGTCTTCAGGTTGCAGATTAGTCCTTTGATTTTTTTACAAAAATGGAATCTGAAAGTCTCAATTGCTGACTCCCATAGCTCGATTTGAAGTGGTCCACATAGACCAAGCACAATAGTTAGCAAAAACTACACAGTCTTTGTGAAAGAATAGCTAACTTGATCAAAATTGATACAGGAATCAGGTTGCAAACAAGGAATCAACAGGTTGGCAGAAGTTGCAATCCAGTCAAGTGGAAAAAAGCTGATAACACGTCAATCCGACGGTAAGTACTCTATTTAGGGCTTCATAAGTCTGTATGAACTTTAGATCTCGTCGTATACGAGGAAACCAAGGCATATTTGGAGAAACCTCCAGTAGGGTATCCACCAAAGAGAGTGTGAATCAAGGCAATCCCTTTCACACTATCCTTGAAGAAGTCTCAGACACTTTTTCAGATTCAACATCTGAAATGTCTTCCTATTCGACTCACTCAGAAATTGGAATGACAGTGCGCTACATGCATACACTCTCATTTTATAAGACTAATCGCAATGGAGCTCACGTTTGCCTGGATCCCAATGAAGAGTATGCTATTCACAGTGATGACCATGGTATTGAGTTCGAAGAGGAAATCAGGGCAAACAAACAAGGAAAAATTTACATAGATAGAAACGAAACTTGGTATTTACAAGTCGAAAATGCTGACATGATAGACAAACGGGGGTTAGAAGTAAACACCATAATTCCAGACATGGTAGCAAAAGAAGGACCACCAACTTTAGAATTCGAGGGATACGATCAAGTTAATTGAAGCCTTTGAAACGGCTTAGTATAGACAATCCTAGGATCGGAGTCTATTGTTGGAAGGATAGAAACGTCAAGGATCTTCTGTGGACTTCGCACGCCAAATCAAGACAATTAACACCCATGAAGATCATCTATATCTTCAAGATCAAAGATAAGGTTCAACAGATCTACCAACCTACCTATTTAGGGAATGTTATAACAACAACTTTGTTATGATGACTCCTGAGGAGGTGGTACTAAGGATACTCCATAAGGGATTGGATATTGGGCCAAGGACAGAAACTATTCTAAGAGAAGAACACCGCGAGAGATCTTATAAGAGTAATGTTAAGAAACCAAAAACCACCTCATCATGAAGAAAGCTGGGTGACACTAAAGCCAATCCACTGGGGCTACATGAGTCACTATTTCCAACAGACTAGTTTGAAGGACTCGAAACAGGACCAACTGCCAAGAGACCGGGAGTTGAACCAAATAGATGTGTCAGACTGCTGATTTTCAGAAATGGATCAAAAAATACAATGAATCTGGGGATCTCTATGACCACTTAGCAAGCTTTAAGCAAGTGCTAAGAGCAGAACGCATATTCAATTTCCATACTCAATTCGAGGGGTTTGGAATGACATTAGAAGAAAAAGCCTTAACATGGTTCCAAAACATTCCACCAAGGTCGATCACGGATTTAAATACATTTGCTCAAGGATTTGTAGCTGCTTGTTTCAAAACAGGGATCAAACACAATATGGTAGCTCAAATCTATAGCTTTAAATACAAACAAGGTGAGTCTGTTAGGGATTGTGCAACTCGAATGAAACAATACATTGCCAAATGCCCAGATCTAGAGAAACCTGCAGAAGAATGATTAGTATCATTGTTTCTAGAGGGACTACTAAACAAAGAACTTCATGCTACATTGTATAGCAAGAAGCATACAACCAAGAGTGTGTTGTTGAGGATCGAGGCTAGCTATGGTGGGTGTAGCCTGAGGAAAGCCATGGCGTGGAAGATGAGCAGCAGAAAACGAGAGAAAGAGAGAGAGCGAGAGCAGGAGAGGACACACACAAGCAACAAAAATAATTCTATTCATTTGATTGATTGTAAAGCCTTATAAAGTAAAAACCGTGTCATGCAAACTATAAGTCACTTGCATGCCTTGAGACTTGTTCTCACTGGCGTAGACATTATGGAATCTGGGCTTGCATACCCAACAATCCCCCCCTCAAGCCCGAACTGCACAAGCAACTCATGATACCTGGAGTTTTTGGTGTACTCTTCAACCATGAGTTTTAGGTTTTCTCACAACCAAGGATTTCTGGTGTATCCATAACCTGGTGCTAGATCAGTAACCCCCCCTTGAACAGATAGGGTGTAGGTAAAAAAAAGTTAGCTACCAAAAATGGAGTTTTTGGTTCACTGCCAAACCTTGGGTTTCAGGTGTACCCAATAACCTCATGAGATGTAGTAAAAACAGGCTGAGAACTGACAAAAATTGGGAGGTCTTACCACTTACTTGTGTGGCAGTGTCTAGGGCCCGTACAATTTTGATATGATGAAAACTGACAAGCATGACAATAACTGAAAACAAGGCTTTGACTAAAAAATGTATGTTTGTTTGAACAATAGACAAAAGCTGGCAAATCTATGACACTAAAGTGGTAAAATAATTTGTGAAAACTTGTGCTACAATCTCAAATGAGATCTTGATGTTCATCATCTGCTGAAGTACCTCTTGGTTCTCGAAGCAAACTGTTGGTTTATGGATGTTTTTCATCTTCTCCAAATCAACATGTAGTATTGGATCAATCTCCATCGAGCTATTCTCTGTCCGATCTAGTTCTCCAGTACCATATAGCTCTTGATAACCACCGTGGTTGACAAGGCCCTTTTGAAAATCTTTGTTTAACTTCTCGGTTGTCACCAACAAAATCTCCAATAGCTGCATTTTTTTAATACGCAGGTAGCTTGCCTTCCAGAATATGCATCTTGCTTATCTAGTTATGCGTATAAACACTGAGCATGAAATCGAAGGGGACCCGAGGGTGTGAATACCCAGTTTCTTAGGGGCTAAGTCTAAATTGGGTAATCAATTTATTATAGTGTGAAAAGACAACCTCTGTACAACGCGTTAAAAAAAAAACTATGCAGATAGCGTTGCTTGGGTCTGTGGTGCCGCCTTGTGAAGCTAGCTGAATTCTCGTGCTGCTAGTTGAGCCAAGCTCCACCAACGAGCCAAGCTCCTTGCTTGGTGGTCCACCTGGGATCTATTGGGCATGCAATCTTCTCAAGATCGCATCCGGCCTGCTGTGAGCCGACTTGAGTGCCTTCTGCAGTGCCCTAGCCAACTTGGCTATGAAGCAACAATGCCTTGAGATGCTTGCAGCACACAACGTCTTGAGATGCTATTTGCAAAGCTTCTTGCCTCCGCCTACTATTCAAAATCCTTTTTCTTGCTTGTGTTCCTCGCGGGAGAACCACACACTCTGATACCAGTTGTTGAGGATCAAGGCTAGCTATGGTGGGTGTAGCCTGAGGCAAGCCATGGCGTGGAAGATGAGCAGCAGAAAATGAGAGAAAGAGAGAGAGCGAGAGCAGGAGATGACACACAGAAGCAACAAAAATAATTCTATTCATTTGATTGATTGTAAAGCCTTATAAAGTAAAAAACATGCCATGCAAACTATAAGTGACTTGCATGCCTTGAGACTTGTTCTCACTGGCGTAGACATTATGGAATATGGGCTTGCATACCCAACATGTGTGTCAGATGCTATTGATTTAGGAGACAATTGTGATATCTTCAATGAAGAAGATGTCCCTAAAGATAACCAAGCCAAGAGAAGATGTCCCTAAAGTTACAATATTCTCGATTTATCAAAATAATAATTGTTTTACAAGGAGAACTCCGGAAAATGGTGTCCGCGTTAGCTTGCTGCTAACATTCCCCCCTCCTTGCCTGTGTCATCCCTTCACATAGCTTTATGGGCTGAAGTAATCTTCAGGTTGACGGCGGGCGACGCGGTCCTTCAGTGCTTCCAGTGCCTTTTGGTATAGGATTTTACGTTCTTTTTCTGGAACTTGCAAAAATTGCATGGTGACTCTGCTTTTCAGTTCCACCGCCGAGTATCCTACAAATCTTGACGTGAGGTTGCTTATCACCGGCGCAAATATCTTCGTTCGCCAGGTGAAGAAGCCAATGTAGAATGCCTCCTCAAAAGCAAGCATATTATGCGAGGGCAGGAACATGCAGCGTGCATAGAATCCATAAAGAATTTCCTCTGAGGGTTGCCCACTTAGATCATAGAAAAGGCCTTTGTTCCCTTCCAAGTATGAGAGCCAAGGGGCTCCTGTCTGCTCAGGCTCATTGAAAACGTGTATGCATGTGAGCAGCATCCTGCAGATCTTATATAGCATTGCATAGGAGAGATCTGGCACTCTTGAAGAATGTCATGGTGCTCGTTAGGGTTTTCACCGTGTATTCTTCTGATGCTTAGCCTTTCTCTGGAGCTGGCAGCCTGGGAAAATTGATCCATGTTGGCCTCTGCTTCTGCAGTGCTTCATGTACTTTCCATGTCCTTACTCGAGGTACATGACAGAATGTTAGATCTTTCTGTAGGGCCGCAGGTGCTCTTGTGAACACAATCAGGTATCTTGGATTCTTGTTCAACCAGCTTAACCTCCACTTCAGGTGGTCTTTATATGTGCCATCTTCTTGCATATCCTTGTATAATCTTTCCTTTATCTGTAAGAGTTCTACCTTGATGAGAGGGTATGGCAGGGATTGTTGGTGCCATTGAGCATTGATTTGATTGGGAGTGAGTTGAGTGATTTTGACGGAGTGTAAAACTCTCAACTCCCAATCCATAGCGGCCTTCCACTGCTCATCTTCCTCTAAGGTGATCTTCTCTTTCAGTGCGTCCTCTTCAGCCTTTGACAACTGGACCATAAATGTGCCCGCTATCTTCCTGTCTCTTTCCCGCATGGTCATCCCTTCAATGGCCAGTCTGAGTGCCTCTGCCACAATATCTTTTGTAATTACAACCTCGACCTTGTTTCCCTGGTTGGCTGATATTTGGGCAGTTCCGTCTTCTTCGATTGTGGATAGAAGCTCGTAAGCTTTCTGAAAGTCCACTCCGCAAGGCTCCTGTTCGTAGAAATGTCGGAGCCCCAACCTGCGGTTCGCCTCTTTGGTTTTTGGCTTTGCAGCTACATCATAGACCTCTTTAGGCAAGAGCTGCAACTCCACCAGATGCCCTTCTTCACTCTTAAACCTGTCAGTGAAGACCGTGGTGTGGTGTTCTTTTCGAAAGGTAGTATGCTTTTATCGCCTTTACTGATTCGGGGTCTAGTTGATACGGGGGCAGTTCTTGCAGTTTCTCCTTTTGGTTTAACTTTTTCTTGGCCTTCTCCGTGGCTTGCATTGCTCCTGTTCAGTGAATGAGTGCAAAGTTAGCAGAGTTTTTGGATTTTTCTCTGGAACGTCCTTTTAGACTGAAATGTTGATAATCTGGTCCAAATTGCTTCAAATCAATTTTTGAACAAGCAAAGATGCATAAAATCGTGCAAGGAACAAAACTGTATGGTCAAAACAAAAATTTGCAACTAAAGTAAATAATCACGATTATTTACAGCTAGGAAAATTTTCAACTTTTTTGCAAACTTGGCTTTATAGGCTTGAAGTTTATGCCAATTACATGCTGTGAGGGAAATATACGCTCATTTGGATGCACAGGGTGGAAATGGTACCAGATTTTGGGTTTAGGTCACTGAAACAGTAGATATAAAGAAAATTTGAGATTTTGAAATCCAAATTGACTCAAAATTGGCTAGTGGGCTTATCTCAACATGCTCTTTGGATGTATGATGACAAAATATCAAAATTCCCCAATTTTGACCAAAAAGTAAATAATCGTGATTATTAACTTTTCTTCCAAAATTGACATTTTTTGGCATGCATTGGATCTAGGCATGGTATAGAGCTTGGGTATGAATTATGAGGTGATTTGGATCAAGAAAAGTTGTTCATAACCCAGATTTTGGCTTACAAAGACTTCTTTGCGTTTTTTTGGCAATTTTGCAAGTAATGGGTGGTCATTTTGGCTCATATTTAATTTTTGGCATGTAATAGGTGTGTACACATGATAGGTGAGGTGAATTGACAATTTCCAAGCAAAAATGATGCAAAAGTAAATAATCGCGATCATTTACTACAGTGACAAAAACTTTGCAAATCTCATAAATTTTGACCTATGTTTCATACACCTAATACAAGTCCTAAATTGAATTTGGTCAAGTTTGGTCATGCCGGCATCACTTTGTGCTCTGTCGACTCTAAAATCACCATTTTTTTGTGATTACTCTGTCTGTTGGGTTGGTCGGTCAACTTTGAGGCTTTGGACTTGTTCGTAACATAGTCGTGAAGCCACATGTCCAATTCAGGCTCATTTGAAGTCAGTTTGGCCTCGTATGTCGAATTTGACACTTTGTAATCTTTGAGCCATTTTCTGCTTTCCAAAGGCTTTGCTTGATGGATTCCACCAAACCAATCATATACACTGTATATGAACCTCATTAGCAAGCCATCTGTGGAGTCAGGTCGCAATTCTGGCCTTTTTCAAAAACCCTAACTTCTCTACTGGGGACCCCCTTGACCCCAGCCGAATGATCAAATGATGGTATGGAAAGGTTCTATTATGTTAGGGCATGCTATGGTTCAAACCCCATTCGATTTGGTCAAGCTGGCAAGCCGCTATGGTCTGTTTTAGGTCGTAGGTCTTCGTGCATTGCTCGGTTTCTAGGGTTTTTTTTGGGGCTTTAGACTAGCTACCGGCCGTACAAAATGGATCATTGATGAGTAAAGAACTTACCCCTCATGTCTCGTGTGAGACGGCGCTGAAAAAGGTCAACTGTGGGCTCCAAAAATGACGCGCGAAAGAGACCGAATGCTCTCTCTGCAAGGGCTCCAAGTGGAAATGAGGTGGTTTTAGCCTACTGTGGATATCTATACCTGGACTTCCCGAACCAATTTTCCCCAGATTCCCCCGTTAGTCCTATTAGGCCGTGAAATCTATGTTAGGCTCAAAAATTCCAAAATCGGATTCTTGTAGCTCATTTTGCAAGAATTTTGCAAAAGTAGGCCTAATCGCCTAATTTAGGCTTCCCGCTTCCATCTTCTGATTTCGTTGAAATTTTTTGTGCTTGTCCGCTTTGTCTTTTTTATCACTATCGTGTCTTCCATTTTCCATCTGAGCTTCCTTGCTATTTTTTATTAATTTTTGACCTTTTTATTTGAAAAAATCAAAGAAAATGGAAAAATGCTCTAAAAAAGTAAATAAAAAATCCAATAATTAAGAAAATCCCTTGAAAAACACTTCTTTATTGTTTTTTGTTGGATTTCTCCATTTTTAAGCCTCCTTATCAACAAAAATGATGAAAAATACACAAAAAAAGGACTATTTTTTATGATTTTCTGATAGTATATACACTAACTTTCCCTTGTTGATGAATTATAAGGGCATTATTAGGTAATTTTGCAAAAAATTACACGTTAACATGAAACTTTTTCCTCCCTCTCCAAACATTGCCCTTAATTACTTAGTATTTAGTAGTACCCTTCCACCCCTCCTAGATGGCGTTCTCCGGGACAACTGCGTGAATGGGTTGAACAGTTGTGTCTATGCATAGCCGTGATTAGCTCTACCATGATATAAAGATCAATGCAATTCAACTCAATATGATGTGCAAGAGCTGGGTCTTGAGTAAATAACTCAAGGGTTTCCGATGTCGAGGTTTGCTGATGATGTCTTCCAAAGAGCAAATCTTGTAGCCTTTGTGCCCTCTGTTTGATAGTACCATTAGGGTGTTTAAGCACACTGATTACTTGAGCTGTTGGTAGCACTTTAGACAGTTGTCAAGCTTTTGCTCGCCATTGGTAGCTCGGTCTGCTTGGTGCATAGTGTTTTAGAGTCTGTTGAGACTTAACTTGCCACTGTTTGTTTGGTGTGGTGGTGTGTGGAGAAGATAAGTGTTCCTTTTTCTTCCAAACCTTTTTCATGTTAGGTTCCTTGTTTATAGATGCCCGATTTTGTGCTCGAATCCTTGGAATTGTCTTTTGTTTATTAGGTGAAGTTTTAGGCACCTAGATCTGATTTAGTTTATCCACAAGTTGTGCTTTTGGTACCCAAATTTGCATGACTCCTTGCATGCTACTTGTAGCATTTGTTTGTCGCGAGGAGATGGAGAAGATTTTCTTCATGGATTGGTCTTCTGATTGCATCTTTTCCATTCTTCTTTGCTTGGTGCAATAGGAACAATGAGTTGCCCTCCTTTAAGTGATAGCTTTAGCTGATTCGTATCCCAATCTGGTACTGCTTTGTATGTACACATACAAGGAATGCCAAGAATCATCGTCTTGTTCATGTGTTCATCTGGCAAGCATAAAAATTGATGCGGACATGAGCATCCATGTACTACCACGTTCAAGTTGACTACTCCCAATGTTGGAGTTGGATTCTTATTGCATCCTTTGATTATCGTTATTCCTGTGGTTAATTCTTGACTTGTTGCTTTCCTGTATGTGAATAATTGACTGCATTCACTCTAGCTCATGTGTCCATCAAAGCATTGGTACTATGATTGTTGAGCTGTACTTTGATGCACAGAATAATTCCATCTAACCAGTCGTCATCTGTTGAAACTACGTCTTTAGGTAATTCCCATTGTCGATCATCTAGTTCCAAAGTGTTGATGGGGATCAGTATCTGTTGATTCTTGAGAGCAGCTTTACGCTTGAGTACCCGAAGTCTAGCTTCCTCTTGAGCTTCATCAATAACTTGCTGTCGCTTGATCTTCCTTTGTTTGGCTGCATGCATTCTCTCTAGCAATTCATCGGTTAGTGGCAAATTGTATTTCTTTAAACGACATCCATCAATCCAATTAGCCATTGGTTCACCAGCCAGGGTGGACGATTTTACTGCTCCACTTGGAGATACATCTTCAATGATAAATGGTCCATTTTCCTTTTTCTTAAACTTGGGAATGTGTTGCTTAGGGAATAGACTAGAACTAAGTCCCCTTTCTTGAAATTTTTGTGATTAAGTGGGAATCAAAAAACTATTTTTGTTTCCGCTTTTGTGCATAGATATGAGCTTCAGCAGTTAGCCTTTGCTCATCTAGCTTTTCCAATTCTTCAAGTCTTTCTAACAGTTCATGTCTAGTCCACTCGAGAGTCTGTGCTACCCTTAATGTCGGCAATAGAAATTGTATTTGCAGTATGGCATCAAGACCATAAACAAGGTTAAAGGGTGTGGCATTTGAGCTATTTTGAATGAAACTCGATAAGCCCATAGAGCAGCATGGAGATTCATTTCCCAGTCTATCCTTCTTGAACTAACCACTTTGGTCAGTACCGAGCTAAGAATTTTATTCGTATGCTCAGCTTGTCCATTTGCTTGTGGGTGATAGGGAGCTGATTTGTTATGGATAACCATAAACTCATTAAGCAGATACTCTATTACCTCGTTGAGTAAATGAGTGGCCCAATCACTGCCAATCCCTATTGGAAGTCCATACCTTGTGAATACATACTCATATAAGAATGCAGCAGTGGTTCTAGCATCATTCTTTTGAGTCGCTCTAGCCTCGGCCCATTTGGTCAAATAGTCCGTAGCTACAATGATATATTGAGCTTGGGTTCTATAAGCAGGTGGTTGTATCGGTCCAACAAAATCTATACCCCATTTTGTGAAGGCTCTAGCCCCCATCATTGGTCTTAAGGGCATGTTGTCTACTCGTGTTGGCATTTTTGCTCGTTGACAAGCATCACACCTTTGAACATATTCTTTGGCATCTGCAAAAAGTGTTGGCCACCATATGCCTGCCATCAAGATTGCTCTTGCGGTGGTGTCACTAGAAAAGTGACCTCCAACTAATCTAGCATGTGCTTGTTCTATAATCGGAATATACTCGTTTTCATTTGCACAAAGACGCAAATGTTGATCTTTACCTCTCCAATACAATTGGTTCCCAATGAGAGCATAGTCTCTTGCTTCCATTTCAATTGCTCTTTGACGGCGTTTACTCATATCATCAGAAAACGTTCTACTCGATAAGTAAGTAACCAGATAGTTACTCCATCTAGGGACAGGTGACATTTGAAACAATGTTACATGAGGAATGGGTGGTTGTTTTTGACACTGAGGGCAATCTTTTACAAAAGATCGAACATCTCTCCTCATAGTCGACCAAAATACTCCAAATCTTAAGATTCGTTGCATAGTTAGATCTTTCGCAAAGTAAAGTCCTACTATGGTAACATGTGTCTGACTTAGGTATTGTTCCTTTTCTTCAGGGTTAATACATAAAAGTAATATCCCGTCTCGATTTCTTTTATATAGCCGCCCAGCTAGTAATTGATACAGTTCTTATCAGTTCTTATCAGTTCTATATAACCACTTCTTATCAGTAATGATAAGAAGTGGTGAATCCAATTGAGCTATTGTCATCAATGACACAATTTTTTTTCGACCATCTAGGTATCATTTCCACGGAGAACAAATAGGCATCTGGTAGATCATCATCTACCCCTTTAGGTGATTCCCCTGAAACAATCCTTGACAAATGATCTGCTTATTGATGTGTAGTGCCTTTTTTTACAACCCCCGTAAAATCAAATTCGAGAAGAATGATGAACCATCTCACTATTCTCCCTGTGCTGCATGGTTTGTTGACCAAATATAACAAGGCTTGGTGGTCCACAAAGAACACAAACTTGTTGGCCAATAGGTAATGTCTATACTTTTTAACGGCATAGATCATTCCTAGTCCTTCTCTTTCAGTGGTGTTGTAATTCTTTTCTGCCATATTCAATTGTCGGCTAGCATAAGAAATTGGAAAGTCAATTTTTCCATCTCCTCGTTGAGCTAGTATACAACCAATAGAAAAGTTTGAAGCATCTACATGTACGTGGAATATCTTATCCCAATTGGGTGCTTTCAATATTGGAGCTGAGTTGAGAGCTTGCTTAAGCTTCATGAAGGATTCTTCACATGCCTCGGTCCATTCAAAGTGCGTAATCAAGATATACATGGGTTTTTCAATTATAGCATACATGTAGATGAACCGTCGGTAATATCCACAATGTCCCCCTTTGAGTATTGTTGGTCTAGGCAATTCAGCAATGACATGAATCTTTTCAATATCGGTAGCTATGCCATTTTTAGACACTATATGTCCTAGTATTTTTCCTTGTCTTCCCATGAATGTGCACTTTTCAGGATTTAAGCAAATCCTATAAAATCTACATTTTTCGAATACCTTTTTGAGGTGTTCAAAATGATCAGCTCGGATTGACGAATGTACACATAAATCATCCATGTACACTTCTAAGAATTTCCTAAGATACTCTTTGAAAGCATGGCTCATCAATCTTTGAAATGTGGCTAGAGCATTAGTTAACCCAAATGGCATAACCCGATAGGCAAATATACCCCATTCTATTGCAAAAGCAGTTTTAGGCAGATCTTTTGGGTCTACTAAAAGTTGATTGTATCCCGAAAAATCATATAAGAAGCTGTAAGATTCTTTTCTTGCTACTCATTCTAAAACATGCTCAGTTATCGGAAGAGGAAATTTGTCTCTAATGGTAGTTGCATTCACTTTTTTGAGATTAACACACACTCGTAATTTCCCATTCTTCTTAGGTACTACCACAATTGGAGACACCCAATCAATGTGTTCAATTTTGTAAATGAATTCGGCTTCCTTCAATTTTTCAATCTCTTCTTTTACCTTTCTGGAAAATGTTTCGTTATAAGTGTATGGTCTCTGTCTACTTGGTTTCGCATCATCTCTCATGGGTATAGTATGTTGACAGATTTCTGGATCAACACCTTTGATATCCTTGTAAGACCAAGCAAAGATATCCCGGTATTCCTTCACAAGCTCAGCAAAATATTTTCTTCTTCTCTTGTTAGGTATTTTGAAATATAAGCCGGTCTAGACTCTTCTCTTGGTTTAGCCAAGTCTACCCTTTTAGCGTTTTTAGGTCCTTCGTAAGACTCGCCTTGTTTTCGTAGTTCCCTAACAGGTTGTTCGATTATGATTTTTCGATCTTGGAGAGTATACTTTTTGTAATGGGATGGAACATGCATTACATCCTTACCATCCTCTTCCGTGGTTTTTATTTCGGTGGTGTATATCTCCTTTAGAGCTTTTTTTAACTCTTGATATTTCTTTTTCCGTTCGACTCTGGTCGTGAGTGCTTGTTTGTCTTGATGTTCTTTGTGAGTACCCTTCCTTATTTTTCTCGATGTCTGAGACATTTTTGAGTTTCCGTTTGAAGGATATCTGCCAATTATATTGTCCTTGACACAATCATTAGCATCTATCTGCATCAGGAATTGTGTTTTACTGGAGACTGATGGCATAGGTCGTGCTTTCATAATTTTAGTGTCTCTCTTCTTCTATACCATTTTTGTCTTCTTGATTTCTGGTTTGGAAAGTCAAAAAACTTTTCCTCCCCTCCCTTTAAGAGTAATTGAGTCCTCGTATGTTCTTTTTTGGATCCCGAATCTTATGAGGTAGCTGAGTGTTCATCTAACTCATCAGTTGCATCGTAATAGAGGTCAGAAAAGATTTGTGGAGCTTTCAGCAAGTCCTTTGTTTCCTCATCTTTGTTTCCTCATCTTTGTTTCCAATGTTAAGGACTAACATCATTTGGATGGGAATTATGTCGTAGCCATCCTCATTGCAAAATTGAGTAGGCATAGACATATTCATGCATACATCCATTGTCGCTAAGATTTGAGTCCACTCGAATGGTTCGAATAAATGTTCTATAAAGGGTTCTGGTATGTAGGCTTTGTCTGTACAGTCCCTTTCTAGGATACATTCCTCTCGTCTCAAGCTTCCATTTTCTGAAGCTCCGCACATCCAAATAGGAGTGTCTTTGTTTAACCAAGATGGAGTTTAGTTTCAACCGAAGAGACTGAATCAAACTCTTGGATGAGTGTTTTCAAGACATCTCTATAGGTGTGATCTTTTAGATTGACCCTTGTTATCTATCCCACTTGCTTCAAGTACAGATAGTCGTTTCCCCAATCTTGGATAAGATGTACATGTCGCATGAAAGGTCTTCCCAATATGATTTCATAGTTGAGTTTTTTCCCAAAGTCTACTATGGCAAAAGTGTGTTGATATTCAATTCCACAGGAGTTGACTATCACTTTTTCTAGTATCGCTAGTGGTCTCTCAATGTGTTCGTCAACCAACTGCAATTTCATTCGCATTTGTCTAATGGCTGGCTGTCCCTAGGATTCCCATACTGCTTTAGTGGCTATGGCTATGCCATCTCCACTATCCAACATTGCCATGGTTTCAATGTCATTATATTTCACTCAGAGGGTAGTGTTTCCTTCTTCCCCTTCATAATATTCTCCGACCCTGTTCATAGGAACTGATCGAATCTCTTTGTTTTCCGTTTCATTTTTCAACTTGCCCAGATTCTTAGAGATTAACCCCGTTATCCCCACCTTCTCTAGGGTTTTCTGTAAATCGTTCCACAAGTATGGCCTAAGTTTCAACAATTCTCCCAAAGTAAGAGTGCATTGGATAGGTGTAGACAGGATTGAATGAATGTTGTCTACTTCTAGGGTCTGTTTGGCTCTTTTTACTTGAGTGGTCTTGCAAATGATAGATTCATCTTTGTTATCTCTCAGGTAAAAAGGTAATGTTTTAAATGTCATTGGTTTAGATATCCCTGAAGCCTCCGATCCGCAATACCCGTATAAGGATTGTAAATCCATGTTCATATCAAGTGGTAGGTTATCCAACCAGACTTCCTCTATAGGAGTTGACTTTAAAGTTAGGCTCCCATAATTGATCTCTCTTACCTTTTCCCATAAGTGTCTTGGCCAGTCTTCCTCTACGAATGGAATTCCATCTAAGGTATCTTCGTTGTCCGGCACTATAAGCTCTGGTTCATTTGTTTCAAGGTGGGGTTCTGCCACCACATCGGATTTTTCTTTCGTTTCTTCTACCGCAAGCTCTTCCGGTTTTGCAATACTTTCAAGCTTGGGTTTTTGTTTATCCAGCATTTCTTGCGTGATTCTTACCAAGTTTTGATAAGCTTCTAGCTTAGCTGCTTCCATGTCTGGAGATGGATAGGTTTTCCACTTGTTTTCCATGTTTTGGCCTGCTTTAAGTCCTACTTGGTAGGCTTCCAAGGCGGCATTGATAGGCTCAAAAATTTTATCAACCAGAATGGATCCTCCAAATTTCACGATTGTTTCCTAGAATTCACTGTCAGTTTCTTTCAACTTAACCTGGGCTAGAATTTTTGCTTTCTTTTCGTTTTCAACCCGTTGTTTTGTTTTCTCTCCTCATATCTTTTGCTTCTGCTCCTTTTGATTGTTTGAGAATAAAATTTCATGTCCTCCCAATCATCAGAGGAATTGTGTTTCTTTTTCTTTGCCTGGGCTCTAGTGATTACCTTGATTGGAACAATCGGTTCGCTCTCCGATGAGCTACTAGGAATCACTTGGACTACGTTGACTACGGTTTTTCCCTTGTTCAAAGGATTCTTAGGACAATCTTTCGAAAAGTGTCCTCCCTTTTCGCAACATTGTATGCAATAGGCTTCAATTGGTTTGAGGTTTTTGTCAGCTCTGGACATTCGTTCTTCCAATGGTCATCAGCACCACAGTTATGATAGTTTCCTACTCTGGGCTTCATCATGGGTCTTCCCATAGGAGGTCTAACACCTTGATTAGCTACATAGTACATTGATGCAAGCTCTAGTGGAGCATAAGTCATGGTTTCCTCCATTGGTGGTGGATGTGAACTATACCAATCTCTCTCTACCATTACTGTAGATGGACTAGGCTTTGCATAGGGTGTAACAGGCACTAATGCTTGTTCATATATGACTCCTTCTGAGTGCATGTACTTTACAGGCACTGTATATGTCCTGGATAAGGAGGTTGTTGTCCCAACACAGGTTGAGGTCTCTCCATACCCATTGGTGGTCTTTGAACTTGCGCCATATTAGGCTGATATCTGTACATGGGTTGTCCCTGGGGCCTCATGGGCACGTACTGAACATTCCCATCATACTTTGGTCTGAAGTAGCACTCATGGGTCTCGTGGTTGGTCCATTTACCCTCGATTGCACACCATTTTTGTGGCCTAATTGGTTGTCCCTGTGGGGGTATCCCCTGTCCTGGTCCCCTCATAGGTGCTTTCTGCATATTGTTCATCATTTCATTCATCCTTTTAGCATATCTTCTATGGCTGAGAGTGGTGCCGCAACAGCCATTCCCACTTGTGCTAGTTTTGTGGATGTTGTCTTCTCGCTTTGGTTATCCTTAGGGACATCCTCTTCATTGAAGATCTCACAATTGTCTCCTAGGTCAATAGTATCAGACACACATGCCTCTAGCGTTGTATGCTTTTTACTATAGAGTATAGCATGAAGTTCTTTGTTTAGCAGTCCCTCCAGAAACAAGGATACAAGTCGTTCTTCCGCAGGTATATCCATCTCTGGGCATCTGGAAATGTATTGTTTTATTCGAGTTGCACAATCCCTAACAGACTCACCATGTTTCTGTTTAAAGCTGTAGATTTGAGCTACCGTATTATGTTTAATCCCCGTTTTAGAACAAGCAACTACAAATCCTTGAGCTAATGTGTTCAAGTCCATGATCGATCTGTAAAGAATGAGGATGCAAGAGAGCTACACAAGACAAGCACAAAGCACACAGAGATGGAAAGCTTCTTCTTCTTCTTCACAGAAAAGAGAGTACAAAATGACTAAGTGCTAAAGCTGAAAAGTAGCACATATGTACATGCGGTCACTAAGTGTGAACTCACTAGAAGCGTACTAGGATGGCACTATAAGTGTAGTCTAGCTGTAGAATCACTGGCAGAGATCCTCCGTGTCGGTCACCTAACACACCAATGAGTAAATGCCGTAAGCGGCCAAGACCCGTAGTGGATGCCAGCTCAAGGTGTAGAGCTCGACATCTCAACACTCCCCCTCGAGCTTTGCATGTCGCAGAGTCCAAGCATAGTCCGGAAACGTCGAAGCTTCTCATCTTCGAGGGCCTTGGTAAAGATATCCGCTATCTGCTCCTCTGTGCTGACGTAGACCAAGTAGATGTCGCCCGCCAACACTCGCTCTCGAACGTAGTGGTAATGGACCTCTATGTGTTTGGTCCTGGCATGGAACACTGGGTTCCTAGCCAACTGCATGCTGCTAAGGTTGTCACAATGGATGAAAATCTGATGGTCCACCTACACTCCCAAGTCCTCAAGTAATGTGCGTAGCCAAGCTACCTCGCACGCCGCAACTGCTACACCTCTGTACTCGGCCTCTGTGCTCGATAAAGCAACCGTAGGCTGCTTTTTGTTGCTCCAAGTAACAGCAGCACTCCCAAAAGAGAACATGAAGCCACTCGTGGATCTCCTATCAACAATGCTACCTGCCCAATCTGCATCTGTATACCCATACAATGCTAATGGTGCATCTGCTGCATAGAACAATGCGTAGTCAAGAGTCCCTTGCACATACCTAAGTGTGCGTCGTACTCCATCCAAATGTGGCTTCCTCGGAAGCTGCATGAACTGACTCTCCAAGCCTACTGTGTAGCTCAAGTCTGGCCTCGTGATAGTCAAGTAGATTAGACTACCCACCATCTTCCTGTACATATTGACATCCTCAACAACATCACCCTTCTCTGCACTCAGCTTTGCATTCACATCCAAGGGAATAGAAATTGGCTTACAATCAGCCATACCATACTTTGACAACATGTCCAAAGCATACTGTCTCTGTGAGAGCCATACACCCTCTGGAGTCCTGATCACCTCAATGCCAAGAAAGTAGCGCAACTTGCCCAATATATTTCATTTCAAACTCCTGTTTGAGAAGACCCTTCACATGGTCAATCTCCATAGCATTGTCACCCACAATAATAAGGTCATCTACATATATGGTAATGACAACAATCCCCACATCACTCTCACGTACATAGAATGAATGATCAGCATGAGCTCTCCTAAAACCAATACTGACAAGATACTTGGCAATCCTGTTATACCATGCTCTAGAGCCCTGCTTCAAACCATACAAATCTTTGAGAAGTCTGCATACATAATCTAGGTAACCTGGATCGACATAACCAGGTGGCTGATCCATATACACTTCCTCTTGCAACTCACCATTCAAGAAGGCATTCTTTACATCCATTTGATGCATAATCCATCCTCTAGATGCAGCCACTGCTATGACAGCTCTCACAGTCGTCATCTTTGCCACTGGAGCAAAGGTCTCCTCATAGTCTATGCCATACGTCTGTGCATAACCCTTTGCGACCAACCTTGCCTTGTGATGCTCAATGTTACCATTAGCCTTATGCTTGGTTTTATACACCCATTTACAGCCAATAGCTTTCTTGCCACTTGACAATGGCACCAACTCCCATGTGTCGTTTGCTTCCAATGCAGCCATCTCTTCATTCATTGCATCATCCCAATGCACATTTCCAACTGCATCCTCAAAACATGTGGGCTCCACATCCTGTATCACCTTAGCCATGTAGGCTTGGTGATGCGCTAGATACCCATCATAAGTCAATTTCTGAACTGGATTTCTGACTCTATTAGATCTGCGCGGTCCTGGGTCACTCCTTTGCCCTCTAGCATCTTCTTGTACTTTCCTTACACCAGGTGTCCTAACAGTCGGAATTCCAAATTCCTCATCAAGACTTTGTTCAGAACCATCTGAATCCATGTCTACATGTGAAAAACTTGATGATGCATCAGCCATAAAGGGAGGTTCATCAACCTTTTCCTTTCATGTCCGTAGACTTTGATTTCGAGAATCTGGCTTAAGTCTCACTTTTGTGGTCCAAATTTCACCAAAATTGATTTGTGGGGTCTACTTGATGTGCTTGACCTTGTGGTATACTCAAATTTGAAAAATCACCAAGTTTTGAAGGAGATATAAATAATCGCGATTATTTACTTCTGACAATTTTTTGCAAATTTTTGTCCCAACTTTGACATAGATCTGTTAAGCACCTTATGTTAAAGTCACTAGCCAATTTTCATCAAGTTTGGACAATTGTTGATCAAATGGTCATCAATTATCTGTCCGTAGACTAACTTTGAAAATTTTGTCACAGTTTTCACTCCAGTGATCCAAATCTTACCAAACTTGGTTTGTGGGCTTATTACAACATGGTAAAGCTAGTGGTATGCCAACTTGGTCAAAAAAGTTCAAAAATAAGACAGATGTAAATAATCGTGATTATTTACTTTTACCAAAATTTTGTAAGTTTTTGGTCAACTGAGCATATACACATGTTTATCACATCAATATAAGCTTATGAATCAATTTGCAACAAGTTTGAATAAATTTTTTCTCAATTCACACTCAAGATTCAAAAAGTCATTACAAACTTTAGTTTTTACCCAGATTCTTGCCAGTTTAGTGATCCAAATCTTTTGGGTCTTTACAAAAGTTGTTTGTATACATACAATGAGTCAATGGTATGAATCTTGGTCAATTTAGAGCAAGAAGTTAATAATCGCGATTATTAACTTGAGGCTTGAAATGAGCATTTTTTTGCAATTTTCTCAAAGACAGACTTTTTATGATGTTTTTTAAGTCTATAAATCAAGTCAAAACTTAATTTTGGCCTAAAATATCAAGAAAAAGTAAATAATCTAAGTTTTGGTCAACTTTTTACCTCGAAGTGTCTTTGAGCTTACCCGCTGGTTCAGACAACTCTTAGGCTTACTTTCCAGTCGAATTGAGTGAATTCGAGTCTTTTCAAGCTATTTCTAGCCGTAGACCTGAAATTCTCTAACTTTACATAACAAATCACACTTGATTCTTTCAGAGAGAGCAATGCTATGAAACCCACCTCCGATCCTACTTACCCTACTCCTAGTTTCTCATGCAATGGGGTTGTGAAAAGTGTCCACAAACACTCGTTTTCTTGTATTTTTTATGTTTTTCAGAGTCTTGATCTTAAGACTTGTCTCGTTGTCAGAAGTTTTTTGGAGCAAGGGATTGCGCATATGTACATACCCATGCATGGTGCATCAAATAAAGTATTGCCCGTTTTCCAGAGCCAGGTGGTTACGTGGGGCCCACATGTGTACAGGTAGGACAGCATGTACATAGTGCATCGATTTTCATCGTTACCAGTACCAGTGTGTTTTTTCTACAATAATGAGGAGTTGGTAGTGCGTAAAACTTCTCGAGGAAGCTATCCGCGGGCCGACGACATGAGGTAAGCAAGTGCATCAGATGGCATCTAGTGGCGTCGGGAGGGTGAATGGGGTCAATACCTGCACGTGGATGAGTACGGACACAACCTGGGTGTTTTCTTGTGATAATTATGCAGAAAGGTCATCATGAGGACCATATTTTGGGGCCACTTCATGTGGTTGCGGGATACATTATTGGAAAAAGATGAGTGCCAGGTGTGCGGATGATGCAAAAAGGTGACAACTATGCACTGCGAGGTCAGTTTTTGGCATGTTCGGGGTCCGTTTGAGGTGATCTAAAAGGCCAAGGGTGCCCAACTAATAAAGCTAAGTGTGGGAACTGGAAAAAATGAGAGAAGACCAGAAAAAATATGGAGAAGAGAGGAGGAACAGCCGCAGCTGTGTTTTTGCTCATTTTGGAGCTTGTTTTGGCCGTAAACTGCTCATCTGAGGTCGGATTTGAGCACTTTGACATTGTAGACTGGGGTTTTGAGCCGTTCCGGACACGATGGAGCTGTCCATTTTGCCAAATTCCTTACTTTTTTTTTGTTTTTTTGGCTGTGTAAGTTTCTCCTCTGAGCGAAGCTTCTGCTCCAATTTGTGATTGTATCTGGTATCTTTTACCCATATTGTGTGAGCTGTTTGCCCCATTGGTGTTGGCCCAAGCTCATTTGTATCTAAAAATAAAAAATTCTCCTCTTTTGAGCTGAGTTTTTTGAGTGTGTGTGTGTGTGTATCTCTCTGTGTGGAGTGGGCAAACAGATAGTCTTTCTCCTCTGGGCAAACAGATAGTTTCTCTCCTCTCACTCCATAGGTGTGTTCCCTGTCTCGGCCAGGTGTGTTGTATAAGCCGAGTGGTGCCCCATAGTGTGTGTGTGTGTGTGTGTGTGTGTATCCTTTCAAGAGTGTGTGTCGGGTCGTTATAGAGGCGTTCTGTGTGTTTCCATCCCGCCCACATTCTTTTGGCGTCCCCACGAAGGATCTTCTTCGAGTACCTTCTGCTTCGAGCTTCCAGCTTCGAGATTCGGGATTACAGGTTACAGATTACAGATTACAGGTTATAGGTTACAGGGACGGGTTCAGGTACAGGTGATTCACAGGTACAGGTAGCTGGAGTTCAGTGATACATTGGCAAGTGGGAGTCACTTGCAGTTGTCCTGGGTATGCATCAGATGGCGCATGTTTGAGAGCATTTTCTGTTGGTACTGTACGTTACTTGTGGAAACTACCATTGTACGCCTTTGTGGAACCATACTTGGTTTTATTTGGCAGTCCCAACCATTTCTGAGACTTGGTCTGGAAGATATTCATTTCTGAGACTTGACTATACGCAATTTGCATTAGCCTTCGTGTGAGGGTCGATAGCGTGAGGTTTTATTGAGCTGGGGGATTCTCAAATGTGGAGATCCTTTCCGTGATACAGGTAGCTGGAGCACCCTTTTCGTGACCTCGCCATAGGCTATGTACTAGTGATTCCTACTTGATGCTCGGGTTCTATTGTTGGCAATTTATGCATACATATACAGTCTTTATTTTGGGTTCCTACAGCTCTACTTCTGGGGAAACTCTGTCAAAATTTTTCCAAGTTATGATGGCTGGTCTTTTGGTCTTTTAAGCCATTTATACTGTTATGCTGCTAAAATTTTGGCAAAATCAGAGGATAAGACAGGTGTGCCTTCTTGGGAGCTGCATGGTTGACTTTAATGGATGATCAAAATGGACCTCAATTCACTCCTTTTCATTTAACTCAAAGAATCCAGATAAATGTTCATGTGTCCACGAAGATTTTTTTCTAGCAGCACATAGTCTTTATGTTCGGGCCAAGAAGATTAAGAGAGATCCGGGAATGTCCTTTGCCTGTTGTAATTCCGATGATTAACTATGAAAACTCATTTGATGTGCATGTGTTTGTCCTTATCTAAAGTTGAGCTCCATTGAAGTTTCTGGGGATTGGGTAGTGAAAAGTTTTGGGTTCTTGCTCGTGTGTTTGAAGGGGTTCTCAAAGCATTAAACTTCGATAGCCATGGCTTTCTCTTATCCGGAATTCCATGGAAGAAGTGGTGAAGATGCGGAAGACTTTCTGGAGCAAGTCGAGGTGGCATGCATAAGCAACAATATTTGTGATGAGGAGAAGATTTTGAGGCTGTTTGGATTGATTTTGAAAGATGAGGCCCGTGTTTGGTTCATGGATTTGGAAGGTAAAGAAGCAGTGGCTTCTTCTTATGGTTTGAGTCTTGACAAGTTTATAGAAGCTTTTTTAGAGCGTTTCCAGGTTTTTCAAGATGCAAATGCAGTATGGAATGAGCTCAATGCTCTTAAGCAAGGTTCTTGTCAAGGTGTTGATGCCTATGTACAAGTTTTTACAGATCTATGGACTCGATGGTGTGTTGCTCTTAAGGATGAGACCCCCCCTTGTTCATTGAAGAAAAGTTCTTTTGTTGATGGTTTTTCACCTTGGTTGCGGTTCGAGGTTGAGTTGAAGACGCCCGAGTCTTTTGAAGATGCAGTATGCGTTGCAAAACACAAGGAATGGAAGTTTAAGCGTCTTGAGGAACATGGTATCAGTACAGGTATGCATGTACAAGATGGATTTGACATGGAAGATGAAGTTAAGCCTAAGCAGGTGAAAAATAGCCTATCCTATGATGTTTCTCGTTTCTTCCCAAGGTCTATTGTGAAGCGTAAAGAGGTCTTGCAGGTTGACAGGTTTATGGAAGAGCCTAAAGAGGTGAGTAATGCTTTGGATACAGGATTGAAAAGTCTTGAAGAGGATGCATTGGCTACTGGTGTACCTTGTGATTCTGGGTGTGAGTGTGAGGTTGAGGTTATTGATGATGAGCACGTATATGTGGATACTAGTTCCTTGGAAATTAGGGAAGAGGGCAAGGTTGAGAGCCATTTTGTGGATTTGTTGGATGTGGAGCCTGTTTTGAAGCCATATTTTGATGTATGTGCAGTGATTGAACCGATTTGTGAGCATGATTGTGGTTTAGAGCAGGGATTTGTATTCTTGGAGACTGATGAACCCATGCTAGAAGCTATGGATAGTGGTGCTAGCCATGATTATGATGTGGATAAAGTTATGTGTGATGATGAGTATGCTTATGATGATGAGAAGGGGTTTGGCATATATGAGTCCAATCTCAGCTATGTGGATGCCTATGCTAGGGATATGTGTGCTGTGGGGATACTTTTGTGCTTTGGATATCAACAACTTTACCTTCACACAATGCTTTTAGCTACTTGGTTGCATGATTTGCAGGTTGTTGCTATGGCTGGTGAAGCCAAGATGCCAGGTGATGAGTCACTTGAGTTGTCTCTATCGGTTGGGTTGAATGTGGCATGCAATATTTTTGCTTTCGGAACTCCAGACAGGGCGGATGTGTTAGTTGGATATTCCTATGGTGCATTTTGGTTGATTGTTGACAAATGTAGGTGTGGTTTTATGATGCTTCTTGTGAATCAAGCAATATGCCTCTGGCCTTTTGATCCAGGTGGAATGAGCATCTACTAGTGCTGCTGCTGAGCATGAATGCTCTAGCAGGCTAGGGGGTGGGCAAATTATGTCAGGAGTTTTTTGGAGCAAGGGAATGCGCATATGTACATACCCATGCATGGTGCATCAAATAAAGTATTGCCCATTTTCCAGAGCCAGGTGGTTACGTGGGGCCCACATGTGTACAGGTAGGACAGCATGTACATAGTGCATCGATTTTCATCGTTACCAGTACCACTGTGTTTTTTCTACAATAATGAGGAGTTGGTAGCGCGTAAAACTTCTTGAGGAAGCTATCCGCGGGCCGACAACATGAGGTAAGCAAGTGCATCAAATGGCATCTAGTGGCGTCGGGAGGGCGAATGGGGTCAATACCTGCACGTGGATGAGTACGGACACAACGTGGGTGTTTTCTTGTGATAATTATGTAGAAAGGTCATCATGAGGACCATATTTTGGGGCTACTTCATGTGGTTGCGGGATGCATTATTGAAAAAAGCTGAGTGCCAGGTGTGCGGATGATGCAAAAAGGTGACAACTATGCACTGCGAGGTCAGTTTTTGGCTTGTTCGGGGTCCGTTTGAGGTGATCTAAAAGGCCAAGGGTGCCCAACTAATAAAGCTAAGTGTGGAAATTGGAGAAAATGAGAGAAGACCAGAAAAAACGTGGAGAAGAAAGGAGGAACAGCCGCAGCTGTGTTTTTGCTCATTTTGGAGCCTGTTTTGGCCGTAAACTGCTCATCCAAGGTCGGATTTGAGCACTTTGACATTGTAGACTGGGGTTTTGGTCCGTTCCGGACGTGATGGCGCTGTCCATTTTGCCAAATTCCTTACTATTTTTCTGTTTTTTTGGCTGTGTAAGTTTCTCCTCTGAACGAAGCTTCTGCTCCAATTTGTGATTGTATCTGGTATCTTTTACCCATATTGTGTGAGCTGTTTGCCCCATTGGTGTTGGCCCAATCTCATTTGTATCTAAAAATCAAAAATTCTCCTCTTTTGAGCTGAGTTTTTTTAGTGTGTGTGTGTGTGTATCTCTCTGTGTGGAGTGGGCAAACAGATAGTCTCTCTCCTCTCACTCCATAGGTGTGTTCCCTGACTCGGCCAGGTGTGTTGTATAAGCCGAGTGGTGCCCCATAGTGTGTGTGTGTATCCTTCCAAGAGTGTGTGTCGGGTCGTTATTGAGGCGTTCTGTGTGTTTCCATCCCGCCCACATCGTCTACCAATCATTCTCCAAATCCTAATCTAAATCTACAATCCTACAGTCCTAAAGGTACTTGGCAAGTACGATTACCTCCAAGCTACCTCTACACAGCAAAAAACGACAATCTTAAGCTATGCGGTTTCTAAAAGAAATTTTTTGAACTCTAGGCGAACCTAGAGGAAGTTAAAGGACAATTACACAAGACGCTCGTTCTTTTCCCTAGTTTAGGTCTCTTTGATCCCCGGCAATGGCGCTAAATGTGGGACGCATGTCTAACCT
This sequence comes from Adiantum capillus-veneris, assembly GCF_014529385.1. Lineage (NCBI taxonomy): Eukaryota > Viridiplantae > Streptophyta > Polypodiopsida > Polypodiales > Pteridaceae > Adiantum > Adiantum capillus-veneris. The sequence continues at coordinate 77,187,874 of NC_140943.1, read as the reverse complement.
CACCATCCTATCTATTGCAGTATTAGCAAGAACCACGATTAATTTGTCAAACCATGGGACGAAGCTGGCTCGACTAGTGCATAGAGGCTACAAGAGGTTGTCAATCTCTTAGAAAACAACTAAAAACTCACATCTAACTCAGGCTACACTCAAGTGACTGAAATCACCAAAAGCCAATCGCTCATCGGCAAGCAAATCACATCCGTTAAAACATCAAATGACATCCAAACATAACGAAACTTCTAGGATAAGTTTACAAGACCTAAGCACACATGCCTATGGCCTCAACCCCACTTTAGGTCAAGTTCTAAAATCGTGATTATTAACAGCAGTGGATTTTTGACCTAGTCGTTTTTGACCCAGAATGCATCTAATTGCTTAGCAATGATGCCCCAATACCCCGCATATGTTTAGTTTTTTATTTAAAAGTGTAAATTTCTAGTTATGATGAAATGAGGCCGCGGGTCGGCAATGCCAAAAGCTACGAAATACTGTGAATGGCTTACGTCAATGCGTAGAGCTCTTACCTGCGGTTGCAATGCAACAAACGCATTCGCAATGTGACAACCAGAGAGGGAGTAGGAAGCGTGAGAAGGAGAGAATGAGCACCGTTAGCTCACGTTGTGTATTTCTTATCCATAAAACTTATAAAAAACTTACAAAAATTGGCTTTTATACCTTAGCCAAGGTTTTTGGGTGGTCAAAAGTAATAATCTGAGTTCTACCAAAGTTAGGAATTGGCTGATTGATACAATCTAGAAGCTTGTAGCCCCGGCTCATTAATTACAAAGTTTACCAAGAAAATAAAAGTTACAATATTTTCGATGTATCAAAATAATAATTGTTTTACAAGGAGAACTCTGAAAAATGGTGTCCGCGTTAGCTTGCTGCTAACAATCAATTTTGGTTGACAAAATTTTTGAGCCTATTAATGCAACCTTGGAAGCCTACCAAGCAGGACTTAAAGCAGACCAAAACATGGAAAACAAATGAAAAAACTATCCTTGTCCAGACATGGAAGCAACTAAGCTTGAAGCTTATCAAAATTTGGTAAGAATCACGCAAGAGTTGCTGGAAAAACAAAAACCTAATCTCAAAAGTATGCCAAAACCTGAGGAGCTTGTGTTTTGGTAAGAGACAATAAAGAAAAATCTAACGTGGTGGTAGAACCCCACCTTGAAACAAAAGAGCTAGAACTCATAGTGCCACACAGCGAAGATGTCTTAGACAGAATTCTATTCGTAGAAGAAGACTAGCCAAGACACTTATGGAAAAAAGTTAGAGAGATCAATGATGGGAGCTTAACTTTGAAGTCAGCTCCTATAGAGGAAGTATGGTTAGACAATCTACCTCCTGATGTGGACATGGATTACAATCCTTGTATGGGGATTGCGGATCTGAAGCTTTAGGAATGTCTAAACCATTGACCTTGAAAACACTTCCCTCTTACTTAGGAGATAACAAAGATGAATCCATAGTGTGTAAAACCACTCAAGTAAAAAGAGCAGAACAAACCCTAGAAGTATACAACATCCATTCAATCATGCCTACACCCATCCAACGCACTCTTACTTTGGGAGAAATATTAAAAATCAGGCCATATATATGGAATGATCTACAGAAAACTCTAGAGTAGGTGGGAATAATAGGGCTAATCGTAAAAAAATTGGAAAAATTGAAACACGAAATGGACAACAAAGAGATTTGATATGTTCCAATGAACAAAGTTGGAGAATAACGACGGGGAAGAAGGAAACACAACCCTTCCAGTGAAATATAATGACACAGAAACCATGGCAATACTGGATAGTGGGGCAGACATAGCCATAGCCATGACAGCAGTATGGGAAACCTAGGGATTAAACAAACTCGAATGAAATTGCAATTGGCTGATGGACACATTGAAAGACCATTAGGACTACTTAAAAAAGTGATAGTTAATTCATGTGGGATTGAATATCAACACACTTTTTCCATAGTAGACTTTGGAAAGAAACTCAACTACAAAATCATATTGGGAAGACCTTCCATGCGACAAGTACAACTCATTCAAGATTGGGGGAACAATTATCTGTACTTGAAGCAAGTGGGATCAATAACCAGGGTTAATCTAAAGGATCACACTTATAGAGATGTCATGAAAACACCCATACAAGAATTCAATTCAGTCTCTTCGTCTGAAACTAAGCTTCCATCTTGGTTGAACAAAGACACTCCTATTTGGATGTGTGGAGCTTCAGAAAACGGGAGCTTAAAACGATGTGAGCGGGTTGGAAACACACACAAAGCCTCTATGATAAGTTGACATACACTCTTGGAATAACACACACACACATTATGGGGCACCACTCGGCTTACATAACCCGCCTGGCCGAGACAGGAAACACACAGATGGAGTAAGAAGAGAGAGATTTCTCACTTGCCCATTCAACACTTACACATACACACTCGCACACACACTATCAATTCAGATCAAATGAAGCAAATTTCTATTGTTTAGACTCAATGAAGCTCAGCCCAACACCAATGGGGCAAATAGTTTACACAGTATTGAGAAAATACACCAGATACAACCACAAAGTTAAGCAAAGGCTTCACTCACCGGAGAAGATTACACAGAAAAATAGTAGAAAATATGTGAGTAATTTGGCAAAATAGACAGTGCCGTTGCGTTCCGAACAGTCAAAAACCCCACCCTACAATGTCACAGTGCTCAAATCCGACCTCGGATGAGCTGTTTAGGGCCAAAAAATGCTCCAAAATGAGCAAAAACTAAGCTGCGGGTATTGCTCCTCTTGTCCACGTTTTTTCTAGCCTTTCTCTGAGGTTTTTCAGTTCCCACACTCATCTTTATTACTTGGGCACCTTTGGCCTTTTAGTTGACCTCAAACGAACCCCGAACAGGCCAAAAAGTGGCCTCGCAGTGCATAGTTGTCACCCTGCTACATCCATCCGCACACCTGGCCCTCAACTTTTCTCAATAAGGCCATAGCTTTTGTCCCTCAACCACGTGAAGTAGCCCCAAAATATGGTCCTCATGATGATCTTTTGCATAATTCATCACAAAAAATAGTCCCACTGTGTCTTCACTTACCTACGTGCAAGACTTGATCCCATTCGACCTCCTAACGCCACTAGATGCCATTTGACGCACCTGCTTACCTCATGCCCTCGTCCCGCGGATAGCTTACTCAAGAATTTTTACGTGCTAACAAATCCTCATTATTATAGATAAAACACACTGGTACTGGTGATAATGAAATTCAATGTACTATGTACACATTGTCCTACCTGTACACATGCGGGTCCCACATAACCACTTGGCTTTGGAAAATGGACAATCTTTTATTCGATGCACCATGCATGTGTATGTACATATGCACAATCACTTCTTCCAAAAAAATCCTAACATAATTTGCCCATCCCCTAGCCTGCTAGATCATTCATGATCAGCAGTAGCAAAAGAGATATGAGACTCGCCGCATCACAGGTCTCCTCATCCCTCACATACATTACTTGTTCTGCAGATAGCTCATCTTGCTCCACCATCATTAACCTGGCATGATATAATTTAAGATGCAATCCATTTACCCTTGACTTATGTAGGATTCCATCCAGGTTAGCCAGCTGATATGTACCATTTGGGAAACACTCGACCACCTTAAAAGGGCCTTCCCACTTAACTTGAAACTTCTTTTGGAAGGTGTTTTCCAGCTTACTGTTGTAGCACAAAAACAAGTCATGCTTCTTGATACCCTTACTTTTGACCTTTTCATTTATCTTTGCCAAAGCTTTATCCTGCATCTGCCCATAATGTTCCAATGCACTCATCCTATCCAGCTGAACCTCTTATAACTGTAAGAGCCTCTCTTTGAATGCATCATCGGAATGCCCAAGCAACTTTTCTAACATCTTTACTGCAGGCAACTTTACCTCCACAGGAAATAGTGCTTCCTTTCCATATACCATATGAAATGGAGTAAACCCTGTACCTGTCTTCATCCAAGTACGGTAAGCCCATAATGCACTAGGCAATTCCAAGTCCCAATTCTTTCCTTGGTGCTCTGTCCCTTTCGAAAGAATTTGTACCAACTCACTATTGAACCTTTCATTTAAACCATTACATTGGGGATAATAAGGAGTGGTATTCTGGTGTCTAATCTTCATCTTCGTGCATAAAAAGTCTAATAGTTTAGCTCTAAAGCATGGCCCCTTATCCGAAAGTAGCTCTACTGGCACCCCAAACACATACACACTCACACACACACTATCAATTCAGATCAAATGAAGCAAATTTCTATTGTTTAGACTCAATGAAGCTCAGCCCAACACCAATGGGGCAAATAGTTTACACAGTATTGAGAAAATACACCAGATACAACCACAAAGTTAAGCAAAGGCTTCACTCACCGGAGAAGATTACACAGAAAAATAGTAGAAAATATGTGAGTAATTTGGCAAAATGGACAGTGCCGTTGCGTTCCGAACAGTCAAAAACCCCACCCTACAATGTCACAGAGCTCAAATCCGACCTCGGATGAGCTGTTTAGGGCCAAAAAATGCTCCAAAATGAGCAAAAACTAAGCTGCGGGTATTGCTCCTCTTGTCCACGTTTTTTCTAGCCTTTCTCTGAGGTTTTTCAGTTCCCACACTCATCTTTATTACTTGGGCACCTTTGGCCTTTTAGTTGACCTCAAACGGACCCCGAACAGGCCAAAAAGTGGCCTCGCAGTGTATAGTTGTCACCCTGCTACATCCATCCGCACACCTGGCCCTCAACTTTTCTCAATAAGGCCATAGCTTTTGTCCCTCAACCACGTGAAGTAGCCCCAAAATATGGTCCTCATGATGATCTTTTGCATAATTCATCACAAAAAATAGTCCCACTGTGTCTTCACTTACCTACGTGCAAGACTTGATCCCATTCGACCTCCTAACGCCACTAGATGCCATTTGACGCACCTGCTTACCTCATGCCCTCGTCCCGCGGATAGCTTACTCAAGAATTTTTACGTGCTAACAAATCCTCATTATTATAGATAAAACACACTGGTACTGGTGATAATGAAATTCAATGTACTATGTACACATTGTCCTACCTGTACACATGCGGGTCCCACATAACCACTTGGCTTTGGAAAATGGACAATCTTTTATTCGATGCACCATGCATGTGTATGTACATATGCACAATCACTTCTTCCAAAAAAATCCTAACATAATTTGCCCATCCCCTAGCCTGCTAGATCATTCATGATCAGCAGTAGCAAAAGAGATATGAGACTCGCCGCATCACAGGTCTCCTCATCCCTCACATACATTACTTGTTCTGCAGATAGCTCATCTTGCTCCACCATCATTAACCTGGCATGATATAATTTAAGATGCAATCCATTTACCCTTGACTTATGTAGGATTCCATCCAGGTTAGCCAGCTGATATGTACCATTTGGGAAACACTCGACCACCTTAAAAGGGCCTTCCCACTTAACTTGAAACTTCTTTTGGAAGGTGTTTTCCAGCTTACTGTTGTAGCACAAAAACAAGTCATGCTTCTTGATACCCTTACTTTTGACCTTTTCATTTATCTTTGCCAAAGCTTTATCCTGCATCTGCCCATAATGTTCCAATGCACTCATCCTATCCAGCTGAACCTCTTATAACTGTAAGAGCCTCTCTTTGAATGCATCATCGGAATGCCCAAGCAACTTTTATAACATCTTTACTGCAGGCAACTTTACCTCCACAGGCAATAGTGCTTCCTTTCCATATACCATATGAAATGGAGTAAACCATGTACCTGTCTTCATCCAAGTACGGTAAGCCCATAATGCACTAGGCAATTCCAAGTCCCAATTCTTTCCTTGGTGCTCTGTCACTTTCGAAAGAATTTGTACCAACTCACTATTGAACCTTTCATTTAAACCATTACATTGGGGATAATAAGGAGTGGTATTCTGGTGTCTAATCTTCATCTTCGTGCATAAAAAGTCTAATAGTTTAGCTCTAAAGCATGGCCCCTTATCCGAAAGTAGCTCTAGTGGCACCCCAAACTTGCAACATATTTCATCGTACACAAATTTCTCCACATCCTTTGCAGTGATTTGTTTTATTGCTTTAGCCTCTGCCCATCTGGAGAGATAGTCCACTGCAGTCAAAATATAGCTTTTGCCCCTGCTTGTGATAGGTAATGGGCCTATTGCATCAAAACCCCACTTTTCAAACACATCAAACTCCATAATGTTTTTTCGTAGCTCTAGCTTCAACACCCTCTTCCCAAATGCTTGACACCTATTGCAAGACCTACACCAATGGTGAACATCCTAGTGCAAACTAGGCCGTACAAACCCCTCTTGCAAGATCTTATGCAAGGTGATCTTTAGAGCAAAATGTCCGCCACATGCGCCTTCATGATTCTCTTCCAACTCTTTGTAAAGATCCTCCTGCCAAGGTACACATCTCAACACAAGATCAACCCCTTTCATGTATAAGACATCACCAATCAATTTGTACTTGTATGTTCTACACACAAAACCATACGTCTTAGACTTCTGAATGTCATTCGGAATGATTCCTGTTAGCAAAAAATCCTCTTCTTGAGCCAAACTTTCCGGCCATGATAAAGAGGTAAATTGGTCCTCAACACAAATAGCTCCCCAATCATGCTTTGAGCTGCTTCATGTGCCTCTCCATTTAGAGCACGTTCAATGTGTATGATGCTCCATGCTTTGAACTTTTTTAGCAGGCCTTTAATTATGAAACACATTTCCTTCAATGAGGTGTTCTTGCTCTTTCACACACCGAGCACTTGCTTCACAACTAACAAGGCATCACCTTTTATTCTCAACCTTCTAATCCCATGCTTTAAACAAATGTGTAATTCGGCTTCCAAAGTAGCATATTCAGCCTCATTGTTTCTATGTGCATCCAATTTGAACCCTCTCTTGCATAGTATCTTCCCCTCTGGATCATAAAGTGCTATACCCCCTAAAGCTGCATCATGGCTCTTTCTGTATGAGCCATCAAAGAACAATACATGTGCATTGCTGATCTGTGGCACTTCTTCAACTACCTTTCTCACCACCTCTTCCTTAATAAGAAGGGGATTCTCCTTGTAAATCAGCTAGGGAAGCTCTTGTATTGTCTTCCACTAAAAAGAGAACTCAAACTCTTGCAGCTCAATTACCCATTTCTTGACCACATTTGACATGTTAGTGCCATTAATTAACTGTGGCAAAAAGGCATAACTTATCAAGAAAACAAAAGGTCATGGTAGCAAGTAATGATGAAATCGTCGACAAGCAAATATTACACTGGCCATCACTAGCTCTACTTCCGAGAAGTTTCTCTCTGCTACTAACTTCACTCGGCTTGCACAATACACTGGCCGCATATAATGGCTACCCTTCCCCTTTTGCAATAGCATGGCTCCAATGGCATCATCCCCTACTGATGGATTTACATAAAATTCTTGCTCCCAATCAGGAGCCTGCATGGCTGAGAACCCCCCTAACACCTCTTTCACCTCTTGAAACACTTGTCATCCCATTGCAATGGATCATGCTTTGCCACTTGTTGTAATGGATAAAGAAGCTAGGAAGACAATGGAATAAATCGTGTCATGTACTTTACTTTGTGTATAAAGGTTGCCAATTTCTTTGTACTCGTAGGTGATGGAAGAAGAATAATGACTTAACCTTGTCTGGATCAGCCTCAATGCCATTTTTTGACACCATGTGGCCCAATAACTTCACCCTTAGTTGTGCTAGATGATATTTCTTTGGATTTAGTTGTCCTCCACATTCATCATATGGAGCCAACACCATATGCAGCTTCTCATGGTGTTCAACCCTACTACTATAGACACAGAAGTCGTCCATAAAATCTTTAACACAACTATCAATGAATGGTGTCAGTACCCAAATTTGCTCTCTCTTGATTGAAGGATGGTCCATTTGTTAACCCAAATGGCAATACCATGTAGAAATAACAACCCCATGGCGTAATGAAAGTTGTCTTTGTTTGGTCTTTAAGAGCAATCTTCAATTGAAAATAGCCTGAAAAACCATCACACACACTGTACCTCTCATAACCTGCCACTGAATCCAAGATCTGATCGATGAATGGAAGAGGATATGGGTCCTTCTTAGTGGATGCATTTAAGGGTTTAAAATCTACACAAATCCTCCACTTTCCATCCTTCTTTGGGTTGACTACTATTGGACTCACCCATTATGTCCACTGGGACTATGAACCCTGCCTTCAATAACTTGTCCATTAGCACCTTCTTTCAGCTCTATATGCATCTCTTCTCCTTTGAGCACTCTAATCTCTTCATATAAATTAATGAACAAATCAGGAATACTAGTCAGCATGTGCAAATATATCTCCTTCTCCATAGTTGAGAGGCCTCCACTGATCATTTGTGTCATCAATTCTTGCTTCTTTGACAATTCAACCTTGGTTTGCATCAGCCCTTCAATCACTTCATAAGGCCCTTCACTTTCATCTTCACCTCTTTTGCAAATGCAACTAAACCAGACTCTTGTATTTCTTTGTCCATCAAAATAAATGCAACATCAACATCCTCATCACTGCTGGTAGTACTACCACTGTCCTCATCAGTCACTGTGGAATAGTCTTCATCAATAGACTCATCCTCATCTTCATAAAGCTCTTCCAATACTTTCCTTGTGTCCATATTATATAGCTTCTTGGCACCTGTCTTTCCATAGAGGCTAATTGTACTATGTCTCCAATCTTGAATAGCTCCCACTGCACTTAACCATGGTCTGCCCAGTATAATAGGATATGCTCCCAACCCCGCTGGCATCACATGAAAATCAACCACTTCCTTTAGATCATACACCTCCACTTCTAAGCTCTTTACAACACCCAAACATTTTACTTTTTGATGGTTTGCCAATCTGATCCAAAAAAGTGACACCCCAGTCACTGTAAGACTCATCTTCTCAACGCATGAGTGTGTTATGACAATATTTGGGCACCACCATCCACATAACCTTGTCCCAATTTTTTTCTTTTGTGCCACACATCTACTATTGGGAAAATATTTGGTAGCTCGTCCATTGCCAACATCTTTACTGAACCTCTCTCTGGCTCTTTCTCCATTGGGTTAACCATCCTCTTCCACTGTCGCTTTAGCTTAGGCACCATCTCTATAAGTTGCCCAAAAGTAACATCTGCCTTCCTGCTTGTCAGCTCCTCCTTCAAGTCACAGCTTAATTGCCCATCCTTTAGTGGAAAATCTGAAAGATGAAACTTGCGATGAGCCCTCCTTTTCCTCTTGGCCTTGACATTGTCTCCTTCATGGCTCTTTCCCTTCTTCTTACTAGGACATGGGGCACTTCTTCCTTCCTTGTCCTTTGTGGTCCTCTTCCCAATAGGCATCACTAATGTATCCTCCAGCTTTGCTGCCTTCTCCAAGGTGACCACACTTATCACTTTTATCTTTCCCTTTTCCTCTTCGGTTAATCCACTGGTTCCTTCTTCTCCCTTAATTTCAATGCCATAATCATTTGACCTAGTTAGCACTTGTCTTGGCAATGGATATATGTCTCCCCCCATCCTTGGTGGCTTATCACATTGCGGGCTTATGTGTCCCAACTCTCCACAACTATAACATGTGGGCGTCTGCCTCCAGACTCTACCATTGCTTTGTCCAACACCATTCCTGGGTCTTTCTTCACCTCCTTGCTGATTTGCAAAGCTTCCCCGACCTCGATTATTTCCCACATTACCTAGCATGTTTAGGCTGAGATTCTTCATTAAATCTACCACTTGTCTTGCCTTAGCCCATCATCTTGCACTGCTGTAGTGACCAATGCTGGTATAACTTGAGGAGTAATAGAAACCACTGGTTCTGGAACCCCTAGCATGCGACCTTGTAAAGAGTCCATAGGCTGAAACTCAGACCTCCTGGGCGAAGACTCCACCCCTAGCTGGATCATTTTCCTCAGCGTCCACTCTTTGTTCCTTGCCACCTCCAATGCATCTTCATATGTTCTAAGCTTCTTTAGCTCCACTCTCCAACATATATTCTCCCAAAGACCAACCAAGAATATGTCCTTCTTCATCATGTCATGTGGTGGTACCTATGGTGCTAAGGCCTTGCACATCCGCTCCCATGTCAATGAAAACATGCATATGTACGCATCTATTGGCTCACCTCCTTTTGCACCAGACCTTGTACTTCTTGCCACACTTTGTCAGGATCTTCTGTCTTCACAAACTCCACTTCCAATGCATGCCTTAGATTGTCCCAACTCAATCTTACAGGTGGAATCCACATGCAACTCCTCTTCAAATGGTTTGGACCAAACTCGTGTATCACTCTTCAAACAAATCTGGAGAAGATGTAACATCTGCGCCGGGTCATGAATCTGATTTCTAATGCAAGCAACCTCCATCTTTTCCAAAAAGTCTTCCATATCTTCATCACTTCTTCCATAAAATTCCGGATAAGAGAAAGCCATGGCCACCCAAGTTACGATGCTTTGAGAACCTCTTCAAACACACGTGCAAGAACCCAAAACTTTTCACTAACTCAATCCCTAGAAACTTCAATGGAGCTTGTCTTTAGATACAGACAAACACATGCACATCAAATGAGTTTTCATAGTTAATCATCGGAATTACAACAAGCAAAGGACATTCCAGTATCTCTCTTAATCTTCTTGGCCCGAACATAAAGACTATGTGCTGCTAGAAAAAAAATCTTCCTGGACACTTGAACATTTATTTGGATTCTTTGTGTTAAATGAAAAGGAGTGAATTGAGGTCCATTTTGATCATTTTTAAAGTTAACCATACAGCTACCAAGAAGGCACACCTGATTTATCCTCTTATTTTGCCAGAATTTCAGCAATATAACAGCATAAATGGCTCAAAAAAAAAAAACCATCCATCACAACTTGGAAAAATTTTGACAGAGTTTCTCTAGAAGTAGAGCAGTAAGAACCCAAAATATAGATTGTATATGTATGCATAACCTACCAACAATAGAACCCGAGCATCAAGAATCACTAGTACATAGCCTATGGAGAGGTCACAAAAAGGGTGCTCCAGCCACCTGTATCACCGAAAGGATCTCACATTTGAGAATCCCCCAGCTCAATAAAACCTCACGCTATTGACCCTCTCACGAAAGCTTATGCAAATCTCGTATAGTCAAGTCTTAGAAATGACTATCTTTCAGACCAAGTCTCAAAAATGGTTGGGTTTGCCAAATAAAACCAAGTATGGCTCCACAAAGGCATACAATGGCAGTATCCACAAGTAACGTACAATACAAGACAATGCGTGCAAACAGGTGCACATTGATACATACCCACGGCAACTGCAAGTGACTCCCACTTGCCAATGTATCACTCTACTCCCGCTACCTGTACCTATGTGAATCACCTATACCTGTAACCTATAACCTGTAACCTCTAATTTGCAACCTGTAATCCTGAAGTTGAAGGTACTCGAAGAAGATCCTCCATGGGGGCGCCAAAAGAATGTCAGCGGGTTGGAAACACACACAAAGCCTCTATGATAAGCCGACACACACTATTGGAATAACACACACACACACACACACATATTATGAGGCACCACTCGGCTTACACAACCCGCCTGGCCAAGACAGGAAACACACATATAGAGTGAGAAGAAAGAGATTTCCCACTTGCCCACTCAACACTCACACATACACATCCACACACACACTATCAATTCAGCTCAAAGAAGGCAAATTGCTATTGTTTAAACTCAATGAATCTCAGCCCAACACCAATGGGACAAATAGTTTACACAGTATTGAGAAAATACACCAGATACAACCATATAGTTAAGCAAAGGCTTCACTCATCGGAGAAGATTACACAGAAAAATAGCAGAAACTCTATGAGGAATTTGGCAAGATGAACAGCACCATTGCGTCCGGAATGGCCAAAAACCCCACCCTACAATGTCACAATGCTCAAGTCCGACCTCGGATGAGCTATTTAGGGCCAAAAGATGCTCCAAAATGAGCAAAAACTGAGCTACGAGTATTGCTCCTCTTCTCCACGTTTTCTCTAGTATTTCTCTCAATTTTTTCAGTTCCCACACTTATCTTTATTACTTGGGCACCTTTGCCCTTTTAGTTGACCTCAAACGGACCCCGAACAAGCCAAAAAGTGGCCTCGCAGTGCATAGTTGTCACCCTGCTGCATCCATCCGCACACCTGGCCCTCAACTTTTTTCAATAAGGCCATAGCTTTGGTCCTGCAACCACATGAAGTAGCCCCAAAAGATGGTCCTCATGATGACCTTTTGCATGATTCATCACAAAAAACAGCCCCGCTGTGTCTTCACTTACCCACGTGCAAGACTTGATCCCATTCGACCTCCTGACGCCACTAGATGCCATCTGACGCACCTGTTTACCTCATGTCCTCGTCCCGCGGATAGCTTCCTCGAGAATTTTTACGTGCTAGCAACTCCTCATTATTATAGATAAAACACATTGGTACTGGTGATAATGAAAATCAATGTACTATGTACACACTGTCCTACCTGTACACATGTGGGCCCCATGTAACCACCTGGCTCTGGAAAATGGGAAATCCTTTATTCGATGCACCATGCATGTGTATGTAAATATGTGTAATCACTTCTTCCAAAAAACTTCTAACAACGAAAAGAATGTATCTTAGAAAGGGATTGCACAAACAAAGCTTATGTACATGAACCCTTTCCAGAGCATTTGTTTGAGCCATTTGAGTGGACTCAAATTTTAGTGACAATGGATGTATGTGTAAATACGTCATGATCTCAACCCTTCACATTGAAGACAAAATTCAAGAACCCAAGGACTTGATGAAAGCTCAACAAGTCTTTTCAGACCTCTACTATGATGCAACAGATGAGTTAGAAGAACACTCAGCTACCTCAGATGATTCGGGGTCGAAAAAAGAATATATGAGATCTAAGCTACTTATGAAAGGAGGGGAGGAAAAAAAATTTGACTTTCCTAGCCGGAAACCAAAAAGACAGAAATGGTATAGATGAAAAAGAGACACTAGAAATTTGAAAGCTAGACATATGCCATCAGTCTCCAATAGAACACAGTTCTTGATGCAGATAGAGGCACATGATTGTGTCAAGGATAAAATCACTCGCAGATATCCTTCAAACAAAAAACCAAAAATCTCAAAAACGTCGAGAAAAATGGGAAAGGAAACTCAAGAAAAACCTAAAAACCAGGGCAAGGATTTAACCTTGATACGAGTCGAGTAGAAAAAGAAGCATCAAGAGTTGAAAAAAGCTCTAAAGGAGATATATACGACCGAAATGGAAACCACAAAAGAAGATGGTAAAGATGTAATGAGTGTTCCATCCCATTACAAGAAATATAACTCTCCAAGATCAAAAAATCATAGCCAAACAACCTGTTAGAATACTACAAAAACAGAGCAAGTCCTACGAAGGGCCTGAAAACGCAAAAAAGATAGATTTGGCCGAACCAGGAGAAGAGCCAAGACCGGCCTACATTGCAAATGACCTTACGGAAGAAGAAGAAGAAGGGATTTTGTTAAGCTTACTAAAAGAATACCGAGTTATCTTTGCTTGGTCTTACAAGGATCTCAAGGGTGTTGATCCAAAAATCTGTCAACATACCATACCCATGAGAGATGATGCAAAACCAAGTAGGCAAAGGCCATGCACATACAATGAAACATTTTCCAGGAACATCAAAGAAGAGGTTAAAAACCTAAAGGAGGCCGAATTCATTTATGAAATTGAACACACAGATTGGGTGTCTCCAGTTGTGGTAGTACCCAAGAAAAATGGAAAATTACGAGTGTGTGTCAACCCCAAGAAAGTAAATGCAACTACCATTAGAGACAACTTTTCTCTTCCAATCACTGAGCATGTTTTAGAGTGAGTTGCAAGTAAAGAATCTTACAGCCTTTTTAGATGGCTTTTCAAGATACAGTCAACTTTTGGTTGACCCAAAAGATCAACATCAAACTGCCTTTGCAACAGAATGGGGTATTTTTGCCTACTGTTACCATATACATGTGGTAGTGATGTGTGTGAACACACTAGGACCACCGGGGCATTTTTTCCCTCTTTAGGAGGTTTTTTCCCAGTGCATTGTACATACGCCCATCACTCTAGGGCTATCTATCTTTCCATTGCACACTAAGTAACACACTCTCTATTGTGTGCCTTGAGCTTCCTTCGTCTTCTCCAAGCTGTGTGTGTTTCTCTGCAACCCTAATTCCAACAATTGGTATCAGAGCAGGTCACGTCCTCCCGGGCTTAGTCACCAGCTGCTCTAGCACACGCCTGCTCACTTTCTCCGATTTCAGTGAGCTTTGGCGAGCGTTCGCAGGTCGACAAAAATTTTGGGAAAGCACTTAGGGCTCGGTCTACTCAGAATTTTGATTTGGGCTCATTTCGGCCTCCATTTCCACTACAGGCAGCACTGCACAGGCTATTTCGTCATTTTGTGCAGAATTTCTATCAGTGTCGTTTTTTGCATAACAGGTGCCTTATAGTCTTTACGGTTTGTGCTATATAGCACAGGTTGTTCCCTCTCCATTTCTCCTATTTTCGGGCAGTTTTCACATCAGGTGCAGCATTTACCATGGCTGACAACAACAACACAGATGTGTTCAAGATGTTTTCTGCTGAGGACAGGTTGGATGGGGACAACTACCCTATGTGGGCTTATATGATGCAACATGTTCTTGTGTCAAAGGATGTCTGAAACATTGTGCAGGGCATTGATGTACGTCCTGGTTCTGCGGATGTAGGCGATGTTGAGGATGTTGCAGGTCTTGCTGCAAGGATTGCAGCTGTTAGAGTTGTTTTGCCTATGGCAGAACAAGCTCGTTGGGATGTTAAGGATGCGCAGGCTCATGCATTGATTGCGTTGTCTATGAAGCGCACCATTGTTCCTCACATCCGTTCAGCAAAATTTTCAAAACAGGCTTGGGATATTCTAGCAGGTCTTTATGCAAGCCGCAATGAGGCTAAAATTGCTTTGCTGCGTTGTCGAGAAATTTGCGGTCTTGCCAGGAAAGCACCGGGCTTATGGCTGTGAGAGTTTGTGAGAGAACTCAACAAAAACTATATGAAGGATTTAAACCATAGATGCCATGAAGACTATGGTTTGGAAAGAAGTGCAATCAAACAAGACTCACTCTTTCTCTCTTGAACTCACACACACAAAGAAAGAACACAAAAGAGAATGTCAAAACAATACGAAAATGAAAACATCAAGGCTATGGTCATATCGTATCATGGGTAATATAAAAGGGTTAATAGATGAGTTAATGGCATTCAATCTTGACTGACCAAATAGGCTACGAATTGTTCTTTGGAATTGTAGTTTTGTGCTTACCATAATATATATATTTTGTCTAGTGATTGGGATTAATTGTGTGTACAAATCCTCTTGGTTCATAGCAAGATAACTACGCGTACGTCAAAAGAAAAGTTATAGTCTATGAGAGGTAGTATGATCGGATCCGATGATAGAAGTATTTCATTAAGCCTTTCTGGGCCAAAGAGAAACACTATACGTTGTTGAAAGTGTATTTTTCGGCTAATCCATACGTTAATTCTAATAGATCGTATAGAGTGAAAGCGATAGAAATGATCATCATGTGGGTTATTCATCTAGGATAGTATGTGAGAAATGTAGATATGAGAGAAGTGAAGAGATCAGAAGTTTCCCTCCCAAGCCCTATTCTTGCCCGTAGGCAATAAGGATACTGCGGGGAGAGATATACCTGTAGAAAAGAGAACCTAGAATTTGCAGAGAGGATGAATTATTAAGAATGAGAGAGATAGTTTTGGTTAAGGAGATGAGATTAGATACATATATATATATATATATATATATATATATATATATATATGTCGGATTAGAGATGAAAAAGAAAACAACAAGAAATCAAGAAAACATCAATGTAGAACACATCTTACTTGACAAACCCTTCGGCACCATTATTGATGGAGAGAGAAGAAGAGGGGAGCACTCCACTTTGATTGATACGCCAAGTACAACACCTTCTTTGATTAGAGTTGATCTTCCAAGGATAGCGTACAAGAATGGCTAGTCTTCCTCAATGAGAAAGTGTAGGCTTGGGCTTATGTTAATGGGGCTAAGTACAATTAGGCATTACTACTCACTCCCTCAAGAATTCCTCTCATCAATGGCTTGAATTCTTGAGTTCCTTTTCAAGGAAGAAGAGGTCCCCTTTTATAGGTGAAGGGAACCCCCAAGGGTTTACACAAGAAGAGAGAAGCCAGTGTGAATAGGAATTGGAAAAGTTGGAAATGAGTTGTCCCTGCATGATGTGGGCAGACTGGGGTCCAGTATTTTGATCATATCTCCTCAACCGTGGCTCCAAATAAAAAAGTAAAAATATGGGCAGAAACTTCAGTTCATTAGCTACGATTTTCATTTCAAAATCATTTTCCAATTCGGATTGGAACCTTGTGTAAAAAATTCATCAAAATAGGGTCCATTTCTGGCAGCAAAAGTCTTCCCGTGGTCCCCTTAGCCTAGACTTTCATTTAATTCCAAAGGACACCTCATGCCATATGAAAGCATGACATTGCTCCTTGACAAAGTTTTGTAATCATTCTTGCAATAATGCATTAAAATAAGTGTATCTTTGAAATCATGCCACCTAGTGTCCCACTAGGATTTGATTCCCTCCTAGTAGCTATTTAAAAAGAAATATAAGAAAAGTATAAAAAATACATAGAATATATATATATTGGAGTTTACCCTAGATATAGGATCTAGATAGGGTGTGAGATGTGTTGGGGTATAAAGCCCAATGTGGTCGCCCAGGTAAGTGGGCGGGCCGCCAGGTATGTACACATATTCTTTTGTAAAAACCTAATAAGAACTCACTATGCTCTACACATTACAGTAGAGCGAGTTCACCATATCGTCATGCTCTTCTTCTCGCACTCTCTCTCGCGTCGCACTTCCGCTCGTACTCGTTCAGCTGGTATCAGAGCTCGGATCGAGGCTCGGGGCAGCACTGCAGGAGGCTAGAGTCACCAGCTCAGATTGGAGTGAAATTCGACAGGCGAAGACACGGCCCCAAATCCTGTGGGATTTTTCGAAGGGCTCGGTGTTCTCAGAATTTCATTCTGAGGTCATCTCGGCCACCGTTCGACTTCGACAAAGGTCTGCGCATGCCATTTTCGACTACGTGGTCTCGGCGGGTGCAGATCCGACTCTGCAAATTTGGGGTTTTCGGCCTACGACTGCAGGTGCTGAGGATATCGACACTCCCAGAGTGTTGATTTGTGGCTGTCTACACATTGAAGGATGGCTCACAGTTCTTGGAGGCGTGTCACATACGACACGGGCGCATCTACACACAGACTGTAGGCGACATCCACTAGTTCATCAGGTAGCTTGTGTTTGTTGCTTGATATTCCAAATTTCATCCTGACATTGCAGGTACTTCCACATGGAATGTATTGTCAGAGATGATGTATGTTTGTTGAGGGTTTGCTAGCTGTGAGTCACGCAGCAAACAACTGCCGCAGCGGTTACAGCATATAGTGGGAAATTTGTGGATGTATGACTTTGTGGGAAGTCTATGTACTGTCACATTTACTGCAGCCTTTGTTGAGGGTCGAGTGAGGTTTTATTGAGCTGGGGGATTCTCGAATGTTGAGATCCTTTCGGTGATACAGGTCTTGGAGCGATCCTTCGAGCACCCTTAGATAGGCAGCTAGGATGTATTGACTGTGAGTTAGATAGTTGGGATTGCATCTTTGCTTTACTGCCGTTGAGGCATTGTCACACTCTATGCTTACAGGACAGTGACAGGACAATGAGAGACAGTACAGGTGCAGGACAGGTTTACCCGCAGCTTACAGTGTCAGAGAGACAGTGTTTTTGGAGCTGTTTTTTGGTCTGTTTTTGAGTACACCATAGCCATTTTACAAAGGAGACTCTGCCGAAAATTATGCAGAATCTGAAGCTTTCTTGGTTCATTTGACAGGTTGATATTGGTTCAGGGGTCAGTTTACAGGGGAAACTTTGCCGAATTTTTCCCAGGAAAGTAAACCACTGTGAAGCGTAGCTATGGCTGGATCACAGGACACTGCTCTTTACAATATCAAGAAGCTGGATGGAACCAATTTCCCATTGTGAAAGAAGCAGATTTGGCACGTGTTGGTACAAAAGAAGCAGATAAAACCTATAAAGCTCAAGGGGATAAAACCAAAAGATATGGATGAAGATGAATGGAGCGAAATGGATGAATTGGCACTTTCTACCATTATGCTGACTTTGGCAGAAAGCGTTTACTTCAATGTAGCAGACGAGATGTCGGCTTATCAAGCATGGTTAAAGCTGAGTGATCTTTATGAGAAGCAGAGTGCAGCTTCACAGGTATACTAGCTTAAGAAGCTTGTTGACTTGAAGATGAAAGAAGGGACACCTATGTCCAATCATCTGAATGAATTCAACACAATCTACAGTCAGTTGTTAGCTCAAGGTGTCAAGTTTGATGAACCTGTTAGAGCTATGTTCCTGTTGATCACATTGTCGGAAAGTTGGGACACTTTTCGCACAGCTTTGAGTAATTCTGCACCTCCAGATGGTTTGAACATAGCAGGTGTAGAAGGAAGTCTGCTTACTGAAGAAACCAATAGAAAGACAATGGACAAAGGCAAAGGAACAACCTTAGTTGTCAGGGGAAGGACCAAAGAAAAGTACAAAGGTGGAAAGAGGAATCAGTCTCGTAGCAAGTCCCGTAGTGCTAAAGGCAAGAGTGACATAGAATGCTACCATTGTGGCAAGAAGGGTCACATGAAAAGAGACTGCAGAGAATGGAAAGCAGAAAAAGGCAAAGAGAAAGCTGAAGACCATGGTGAGAAGAACAAGTCCTCAGTGAAGATTCAAGAAATAAATGTGACAAACACTGTTGCAGTGGATGACAGTCTAGTGTCAGGAGACATCCACTTCTTGAAGAATACAATGGACTCAGCTCTTCTTACAGCATCTGATGGAAATGCACTGAGTGACTGGATTATAGACTCAGGGGCATCACTTCATGTGTCTCCAAACAAGGAGTGGTTTACCTCTTATGTGCCCACTAAAGATCATGTTCAGCTAGGCAATGGGCAGACATGTGAGATCTTAGGTGTTGGAGATGTTCAATTGAAGTTTCAGAATGGCTCTTCTTTCACGCTGAAGAATGTGAGACATGTTCCCGCAATTACAAAGAGCTTGATCAGCATAGGTTTACTTGATGATGCTGGCTACGTCACCACTTTTGGACAAAACATGTGGAAGATATCCAAGGGTTCTATGACAGTAGCACATGGAGTAAAGTCTGGAGGACTTTACATGATTTATGTATCAAATGTCTCTAAAAATGTAATCAATGTAACCGAGCAGCCGAGCGTTTCTTTGTGGCATAGCCGGTTAGGACATATGTCCAAGAAGGGAATGGAAATCTTGTCTCGTTCTGGTTATTTGCCTGGCTTTTCATTTAATGATTTTGAATTCTGTGAACGTTGTCTATATGGTAAGCAAACACAACAACCACATAAGCATAGAAGCAGTAGAAGAGATACACAGTTGGCACTTGTTCATAGTGATTTGTGTGGACCTATGCCTAACCTATCTCTAGGGGGAGCTTCTTACTTTATGAAATTTATAGATGATTACTCGAGAAAGTATGGGTTTACTTTCTCAAGCACAAGGATGAAGCGTTTAGTGTTTTTAAAACGTTTGTGACACTTGTGGAGAATCAGAGTGGCAAGAAGCTTAAAAGCTTATGCACTGACAATGGTGGAGAGTATGTTTCAAAGGACTTTCAGGACTTTTGTGAGTCAAAATGTATAAAACATGAACTTACTGCTCCTTACAATCCTCCTCAAAATGGTGTTGCTGAGAGGATGAATAGGACCATACAAGAGAAGGTCAGAAGTATGTTGTCTAATGCACAGCTGCCAAATGGGTTTTGGGTTGAAGCTGTATCAACAGCTGTTCATCTTGTAAATAGATCTCCTATCAAGGTTTTGCAGAAGGATTCAATGCCAAAGATGGTATGGTCAGGCAAAATGCCCTCATACAAGCATCTCAGAGTCTTTGGCTGTGAGGCATATACTCACGTTCCAAAGGAATTTAGGAACAAACTTGAGCCAAAGAGTAGAAAGTGCATCTTTCTAGGCTATGGTAATTCTGGTGAGATGGGGTACAGACTTTGGGATCCCGAATCCACAAAGGTTGTCCGCAACAATGATGTTCACTTTAATGAATTCAAATATCATTCTAAACCAGAGAGGGTTGAGGAGATTAGAAGAGTTGTCTTCCAAGAAGATGGACCTGCACGTGCAAGACAAAATGTCAGGGCTCAAGAGGAGCAAGGGCAGGATAGAGTGGAACCACAGGTTGTGGCTGAGCCTGAGCCACCTATTGTGCGTAGATCTGGACGTGTCACGCGACCTCCTGATAGGTTTGTTCCATCTATGAACTATGTCATGTTGACTGATTGCAATGAGCCTTCATGTTACAAGGAAGCAGTGCAAATGAAGGACTCCGGGAATTGGCAATTGGCCATGCAGTCAGAGATGACAACTCTGCATAAAAACAAGACATGGAAGCTAGTTAAATTACCATAGGGCAAAAAGGCTCTACCTTGTAAATGGGTTTACAGGTATAAGATCACCGCTCATGATAGTCAGCCAAAGTACAAAGCAAGGCTTGTTGCCAAGGGCTTTAAGCAAGAACAAGGCATTGACTTTGATGAAGTCTTCTCTCCAGTGGTCAAGATGACTACATTGAGATGCTTTCTTGCATTGGTTGCCATATTAGATTTGGTGTTGCACCAAATGGATGTCAAGACAACGTTCTTGCATGGTGATTTAGATGTGGAAATTTACATGCAGCAGCCAGAAGGGTTTGTTGAGAAAGGCAAGGAAGATTTGGTATGCCAGTTGTTAAAGAGTCTTTATGGCTTAAAACAATCACCGAGGGCATGGTACCATAAATTCCACAAGTTTATGCTTTCTCAAGGCTACAAACGTAGTGAGTTCGATCACTGTCTATATACAAAGAAGGCTAAGAATGGTAGTTGGCTGATCCTTATTTTGTATGTGGATGACATGTTGATTGCTGGCAAGCACTTGGAAGAAATTTCAGCTTTGAAGTCAAAGATGGCAAAATCGTTTGACATGAAAGACATGGGTGAGGCAAGTCATATACTTGGTATGCGCATTGAGAGAGACAGATCAAAGAAGTTGATTTGGTTATCTCAAACAGAGTATATTGACAAGGTTTTGCAACGTTTCAATATGGAGAAGGGAAAGGCACTGAGTGTTCCATTGCCACCATATGTGAAACTTAGCAAACAAGATTGTCCTGTGTCTGAAGAAGAACGGGCTGAAATGGATAAGATTCCATATGCGTCTGCAGTGGGTAGTTTGATGTATGCAATGATTGCTACTCGCCCAGACATTGCATTTGCAGTGGGAGTAGTAAGTCGATACATGTCAAACCCAGGCAAGAAACATTGGGAGGCAGTGAAAGGAATATTGAGATACCTGAAAGCTACAAACAGTATGTGTATATGCTATGGGAGTCAAGAGCTAAGTGTAAAGGGTTTTACAGACTCAAATTATGCAGGTGAGTTAGACAACCGAAGGTCTACGTCAGGGTATGTCTTTACATTGGCTGGTGGAGCAGTATCATGGCGTTCTAGATTACAACATTGTGTTACTCAGTCTACTACAGAGGCTGAATATGTTGCAGCATCAGAGGCATGCAAAGAATCAATTTGGCTTAATCGGCTAGTAACAGATTTGGGAATCAAAGAAGAGATGCCTGTGTTATATTGTGATAGTCAAAGTGCTATACAATTGGCTCGCAATCTAGTTTATCACTCAAAGACAAAGCATGTGGATGTGAAGTATCATTTCATCACGGAAATGCTCAAGGATAAGCAACTTCAGCTTGTCAAAGTTCACACCACAGAAAATCATGCTGATCTACTTACAAAAGGACTTCCCTCAGAGAGCTTTGCGCATTTTCGCAAGCAGTTAGGTGTAGGGTAGTACATCACTTCTCTACATCTCTTGTATCTTAGCTTGTATAGTATCTTCTCTCACACTTAAAGTACCACATTGGACTTTAAGTGGGAGGTTGTTGGGGTATAAAGCTCAATGTGGTCGCCTAGGTAAGTGGGCGGGCCGCCAGGTATGTACACATATTCTTTTGTAAAAACCTAATAAGAACTCAATATGCTCTACACATTACAGTAGAGCGAGTTCACCATATCATCGTGCTCTTCTTCTCGCACTCTCTCTCGCGTCGCACTTCCGCTCGTACTCCTTCAAGATGATAATGAGATAGTAGAAATAAAGAATCAATGCTTTTTGCCCCAAGTTAAAGAGGCGGAGCTATTGAGCTTTTCCCATAGTATTTTCTGATGGTAAATTAAGGATAGGTTACCCTTGACAAAAATAATAGGATGAGATAGAAGGCTTATTATTATACTTAAATATGCATATGTACATTATAGGAAAGATAATTATGTATCTAAAAAGTTACAAGATAGATCTTGTAGCATGCATTCCCACTATGTACGTGTCACAGCACGACAGCGTAAAGAGCTGGAGTCGAAGATTATGCATGAGGAAGATGATATGGACACTTTCCTTGCTAGTGTCAAGGATATCAATGAGCAGCTTATTTCTGCAGGTGAAGTCATTTCAGACAGTTCCCTTGTGTAGACTGTTCTTGATGCCTTACCAGATTCTTACCAGATCTTTGCTAGTACTTAGAGACTGATGACCCAAGGAAATCCAGAAGTTTTCAAGTTTGATGCATTATGCACATTGCTGTTGCAAGAGTCAATTTCTAGAAAAAACACGACTAGGCAGCGTGCAGTTGAACAGGCTTTTATTGCTTCTCAAAGAAAGGGTGGTAACAGTAATGTAGCCACTTCTTATGGTTCTGCTGCGGGTGGCAAAAATTCTGTTCCTAATGCTTCTGCTGTCCATGATGCATGCTTGTCAGTTGCTGCAGATTCACATGTGTGGTATTTCGACAGTGGTGCTACAAACCATATTACCTCACATCGTGAATTGTTTACCTCTCTCGAGTCTGTCCCTCATGGGAATTCAGTCACTTGTGCCAACAACGCCTCTTATCCAGTTCAGGGAGTTGGAAAGATTGTGCTCACTGTTGCTAATGGCAGTTCCTTCACACTTTTTGATGCACTTTATGAACCTGGGATCAAAAAGAATCTCTTGTCTGTATCCGCACTTGCTAGACTTGGACTTGTAGTCAAATTTGTGGATGACAGATGTACAGTTCATGATCTCAGTTTTGGTGATGAAATTGTTGCATCTGGGCTTTTGTGTCGTGGGCTGTATAAGCTCACTTTGTATGACAAGTGTGGACAAAATTTTGCAAATGCTGTTGCAGATTCAAGGGCTATTTCAGATGCAAAACTTTGGCATGCACGTTTTGGTCATCTGAATTTTGCCAGTTTGCTGCGTTTGCAGAAATCTGATATGGTTGCTTCTTTGCCGCCTCTTGAAGCACATGTCAAACATGTTTGTGAAGGCTGTATTTTGGGTAAGATGCAGCGTTCTAAATTTCCAAAGGATGGTTCAGTTCGGGCCACAGGCAGGTTGCAGCTTGTGCATAGTGATGTTTGTGGGCCCATGCAAACTCCGTCCTTGGGCAATTACCTATACTTTGTGACTTTTATTGATGATTACTCCAGGCATGCATGGGTATTTCCGCTCAAAGCGAAGTCCGAAGTTTTTATGTGCTTCAAACACAGGACACTGCCAACACTATCTACACTGACAGTCGGAGCGCATTGGCAGTTGCGAGGAACCCAGTTTTTCATGCTCGCACAAAGCACATTGAGGTGCACTACCACTATTTCAGGGAGAGGCTCTCAGCAGGAGAGATCAGCTTGGCTTATGTGCCAACACAGGACAACCTTGCAGATCTTTTCACAAAGGCATTGTCTCGTGAGAAGCTTGAAGCTTTCCGCAAAGCTTTGGGATTACTCCCCTTTGTGGACTGATCCTGTCCTCAGGGAATGGCACTTCCCTTCACTCATGTGCCAGCTCTCATTCACCGCATCACTCCAGGGGGGATTTGTTACCATATACA
The DNA here is from genome assembly GCF_014529385.1 of Adiantum capillus-veneris. Taxonomy (NCBI): domain Eukaryota; kingdom Viridiplantae; phylum Streptophyta; class Polypodiopsida; order Polypodiales; family Pteridaceae; genus Adiantum; species Adiantum capillus-veneris. The sequence goes on along the minus strand of NC_140943.1, from coordinate 77,163,690 downwards.
TGTGGTAGTGATGTGTGTGAACACACTAGGACCGCTGGGGCATTTTTTCCCTCTTTAGGAGGTTTTTTCCCTCGTGCATTGTACATACGCCCATCACTCTAGGGCTATCTATCTTTCCATTGCACACTAAGTAACACACTCTCTATTGTGTGCCTTGAGCTTCCTTTGTCTTCTCCAAGCTGTGTGTGTTTCTCTGCAACCCTAATTCCAACACCTAGCGGGTTAACTAATGCTCCAACCACATTTCAAAGATTGATGAGCCATGCTTATAAATAATATCTTAGGAATTTCTTGGAAGTATATATGGATGATGTATGCATGCATTCATCAATCCGAGCTAATCATTTTGAACACCTCAAAAAGGTATTCGAAAAATGTAGACTTTATAGGATTTGCTTAAATCCTGAGAAGTGCACATTCATGGGTATACAAGGAAAACGTCTTGGACATATAGTGTCTAAAAATGGTATAGCTACTAACATGGACAAAATTCATGTTGTTGTTGATTTTCCTAGATCGACAACAACTAAGGGGGTTCAAGCCTTCATGGGGCATTGTGGATATTACAAACGGTTCATTTATATGTACATTATAATTGTAAAACCCATGTATAGCTTGATTACACACTTTGAATAGACTGATGCGTGTGAAGAATCCTTCATGAAGCTTAAGCAAGCTTTCACTTCAGCTCCGATATTGAAAGAACCAGATTGGAATAAGATATTCCACATACATGTAGATGCTTCCAATTTTGCCATTGGATGTATACTAGCTCAACTAGGAGACGGGAAAATTGATTTTCCTATTTCTTATGCTAGCCGACAGTTGAACATGGTGGAAAAGAATTATACCAACACCGAGAGGGAAGGACTAGGAATGATCTATGCCGTTAAAAAAAGTATAGACATTACCTATTAGCCAACAAATTTGTGTTCCTTTGTGGACCACCAAGCCTTATTGTACTTGGTCAACAAGCCATGCAGCACAGGAAGAATAGTGAGATGGTTCATCATTCTTCTGGAATTTGATTTCACTGTAGTTGTGAAAAAGGGCACTACTTATCAAAGAGAAGATCATTTATCTAGGATTGTTTCAGGGGAACCACCTAAAGGAGTAGACGATGATCTACTAGAGGCCTATGTGTTCTCTGTGGAAATGATACCTCGTTGGTCAAAAAATATGGTATCATTGATGACCATAGCTCAAGTGGATTCGCAAATACCACTTCCTATTACAATCGGATTAATTGAGCAATCGGCTATGTATCAATTGCTAGCTGGAAGGTCGTACAAAAGAAATCGAGAGGGAAAATTGCTCTTATGTATCAACCCTAAGGAGAAAACCCAATACCTAAGTCAAGCATATATTACCATAGTAGGACTTCCCTTTGCAGAAGACCAAACTATCCGACGGATCTTAAGACTTGGAGTATTTTGGCCAACTATGAGGAATAATGTTCATTATTTTGTGAAAAATTGTCCTCAATGTCAAAAACAAACACCCATACCTCATGTAACATTGTTTTAAATGTCATATGTTCCTAAGTGGAGTAACTATCTAGTTACTTACTTATCTAGCCGAACATTTCTTGAGGATATGAGTAAACACCGACAAAGAGCAATTGAAACAGAAGCAAGAGACTATGCTCTTATTGGAAACCAGTTGGATCAAAGAGGTAAGGATCAACATTAGCATCTTTGTGCAAATGAAAAAAAATATTTTTCCATAATAGAACAAGCACATGCTGGATTAGCTACAGGTCACTTTTCTAGTGAGACAACCGCAAGGGCAATCTTAATGGCAGGCATATGGTGGCCAACACTTTTTGCAGATGCCAAGGAATATGTTCAAAGGTGTGATTCTTGTCAACGAGAAAAAATGCCAACACGTGTAGATAGCATGCTCTTAAGACCAATTTTAGTTAAGTTGTCCACCCTAGATGGTGAACCAATGGCTAATTGGATTAGCGGATGTTGATTAAAGAAGTACAATTTGCCACTAACCAATAAATTGCTAGGAAGGACGCATGCAGCTAAGCAAAGAAAGATAAAACGATAGTAAGTTATTGATGAAGCCTAAGAAGAATCTCGGCTTTGAGTACTCAAAAGAAAAGCTTCTCTCAAGAATCAACAAATACCTATTCCCATCAACACTCTAGAAATAGATGACCGACAAAGGAAATTGCAGGAAGATGCATTGTCAACAGATGATGAATGGTTAGATGGAATGGACCTTCACATCAAAGTACAGCTCAACAATCATAGCATAAATGCATTGGTCGATACAAGAGCTCGAGTAAATGCAATAAGTTATCCCACATACAAGAAAGCAACCAATTATTCTCTGACAGCAGGAATAGCGACTATCAAAGGATGCAATAAGAACCCAACACCAACATTGGGAGTACTCAACTTAAATGTGATAGTACACGGATGTTCATGTTCTTATTAGTTTGTATGTTTACCATATGAACACATGAATGAGACAATGATTCTTGGAATCTCATGGATGCAGACATACAAGGTAGTACTAGATTGGGATACCAATCAGCTCAAGCTATCACCTAAAGGCGGACAACTCATTGTTCCAATTGCACCAAGCAAGGAGGAATGGAAAGGGAGTGCCCAGCAGAGCAAACCACAAAGCAATCAATCTTCTCCATCCTATCGACAAGTAAATACTCCAAGTAGCATGCAAGGAGTCAAGCAAATTTGGGTACCAAAAGCACAGCTTAAGGACAACCCAATTCAAATATGGGTGCCCAAAACATCATCGACAATACCAAAAATGGTTCCAAAGACCACAACACTGAGACGAGCATCTCCGAGCAAAGAACCTAACATGAAATGGATCTGGAAGAAAAAGGATCACTTATTTTCTCTGCAAACGACAAAACTGATCAAACAATGGAGAGTTAAGTCTCAGAAAACTCAACCACACCATTTTGACCAAAACGAACCAAGATATCAGTGGCAGCTAAAATCTCGACAACAGTCAAAAGTGGTACCAACAGCTCAGGAAATTAGCGTGCTAAAGCATCCTGATGGTACAATCAAGCAGAGAGCACACAAGCTACAAGATTTGCTCTTTGGAAAACAGCATCAAAAAGCCTCGACATCAGACACCCTTGAGTTAATTACTTAAGACCCAACTCTTGCACAACATAATGGTTTGAACTGCACTGATATTCAAAGCACGGTAGAGCCAACCAAGGCTATGCATAGACACATTGTTCAACCCATGCACATAGTCATCTCGGAGTATGCCATCTAGGAGGGGTGGAAGGGCACTACGTAATTAAGGGCAATGTTTGAAGAGAGAGGAAAAAGTTTGATGTTAACGTGTTATTTTTTGAAAATTACCTAATAATGACCTTAAAAATCATCAACAGGGGAATTTAATTGATAATATCTACCCGATGAGTGTAAATAGTGTATATACTATCAAAAAATCGTCAAAAAAATAGTCCTTTTTGGTTATTTTTTTATATTGAGATTTAAGAAATAAAAAAATCCAACAAAAAACAATCAAGATGAGTTTTTCAATGGATTTTCTTGATTATTGGATTTATACTTTTCTTTTTAAGCGCATTTTGTTATTTTCTTTGATTTTTTCAATCAACATATCAAAAATTAATAATAAATAGCAAGGCTCAGATGGAAAATTTGAAGATACACTGATGATCAAAAAGACCAGGCGGATAGGCACAAAAAATTTCAATTAAATCGGCAGATGGAAGAGAGAAGCTTAAATTAGGCGGCCAGACCTACTTTTACAGAACTCTTGCAGAATGAGCTACAGGCATCCGATTGGGAAAATTTATGATTCTAAAATAGATTTGACGGCGTAGTAGGACTAACAGAGGAATTTGGGGAAACATGGTTCGGGAAGTCCGAGTATAGATGCCCAAGGCAAGCTAAAATCACCTCATTTCCACTTGTTGCCTTTGGAGAGAGAGCTTTTTGACCTTCTTCGCACGTATTTTCTAGAGTCCACAGTTGCCTGTTTTCAGCGGCATCTCACAGAAGACATGAGGGGTAAGTTATATACTTATCAATGATCTAGTATGTACGGCCGGTAGCTAGTCTAAACCCCTGGAAAAAACCCTAAAATCCGAGCAGTGCACGAAGACCTACGACCAAAAATCGACCATAGCGGCCTGTCAACTCAACCAAATCAGATGAGACTTGAAATGTAGCATAGCCCAACATAATACAACACTTCTATATCAATCGTTGACCATTCGGCAAGGGTCGAGGGGATCCCAAGTAGAAAAGCTAGGTTTTAAGAAGATGCTAGAATTGGATTCTGACTCCACAAACAGCTTACATACAAGGTCTATACACAATGTATATGATTGGTTTCATAAAATCAATCAAGCCAAGCCCTCAAAAAGCTGAAAACGCCTTGAAGGCTACACAGCGTTAAATTTGACATACGAGGTCAAACTAACTCCAAATGGGCCAAAATTGGATGAGTTACTTCATAACTATGTAGCGGACAAGTCCATAGCCTCAAAAGTGACTAACCAACTCTACAGGCCATGTAGTCACAAAAATCGGTGATTTCAGAGTCGACAAAGCACGAAGTGACATCAGCAAGACCAAATTTTACCGAATTCAATTTAGGACTTGTTTTAGGTATATAGAATATATTTAGGTCAAAATTTTCAAGTTTTGCAAGAAAAAGTTGACTACTGAAATAATCATGATTATTTACTTTTGCAATATTTTGGCTTGAAAATGGTATCATCATCTCACCTATCACTTGTATACACCTATTACATGCCACATTTCAAGTATGAGCCAAAATAATCAATTATAACTTGAAAAATTGCCAAAAAAACTCAAAGAAGTCCATGCAAACCAATTTATGAGTTATGAGTCATATTTTTTAATCCAAATCACCTCATATCACATACACAGAGTCTATACCATGCCTAGAACCAAGTTGCACCAAAAAATGTTCATTTTGATGAAAAAAGTTAATAATCGCGATTATTTACTTTTTTGCCAAGATGGGGAAAAATTGTAACTTTGCCATCATGCGGCCAAAGTACATGATGTCCTAAGCCCACTAACCAAGTTTGAACAAATTTAGATCTCAAAGTTCCTTTACATCTACTGTTCCAGAGACCTAAAGCCTAAATCTGGCACCATTTTCACCCTATGCACTCAAATGAGCCCACACTTCACTCAGAGTATCTAATTGATGCATACTTCAGGCCTATAATGTCAAAATTGCAAGAAGTTGAAAAAATCTCTCAGCTGTAAATAATCGCGATTATTTACTTTTGTTGCAATTTTTTGTTTAGACTTCATGATTTTGATCTTTACATGTTTTTATGCACTATGCACGTTCAAAAATTGATTTGAAGCAAATTGGACTAAATTTGTCAGCAATTCAGACTGTAGGACAATTCAGGACAGAATCTGCCAAATTTTCTAACTTTGATACTCTATTCACTTAGCAAGAGCCACAAAACTGCAGAGAAGGCCAAGAAGAGGGTCTCTCAAAAGGAGAAGCTGCAAGAGCTACCACCATACCAACTGGACCCCAGTTCAGTAAAGACAGCCAAAGCAACCTATCTGTCTAAAGAACAGCTCTCGGGGGATTCACCATGGAAAACTTATCGTACCACATAAGTGCAGGGGAGGGGGTTTTTTTTACAAGTTACATAAGCGTGTAAGTTAGGGGTAGGCCCCCAATAATTTATCTCCCAAGCTTAAAAATAAGGGAGGGGGGTATTATATTTAGGGAGGCGGGGGGCACACATACTATTCCCTATACTTTTCTTTGTTTTATCATGTTTTAGATGCTTGAAGATCTAGCCTATAGCTTTTATACTATCTTGAACCGAAACTGAAGGCCACATGCCAGTGCTCGAGACAAACATGGGTTTAGTGTATTCCCACCTACAAATTTTGAAATTTACCTCTTGAAATTCATTATGTGGGTTTTGGCAACTTAGAAAAAGAAAACCTATTAGGTTTTTTAAATGTATGCAAAGGAAGAGGAGGTAAACTACCTTTGAATATACAAGGATAAGATAAATGTAAGGGAAAATAAAAAAGTTATATAGTTTTTTTAGAATTTTAAAGTGCATTATGTTCTTGAAGTGAGGAATAGGACTAAGGATAGTGGGAATGGGGAATCGAATGGGGAATCGGGATGCCTTAATTAGGTTCATCTAAAGTTTTAAGACTTCACTGTTGCTAGTAGGCTAGCCTTAGCTAAGATTCAAATCTAAATAAACATTATTTTTGGTTGGCAAGACTCCCGCCTCTTTGTCTCTTTACAATTTGCCTTGTGATCCTGTGACTTGTGAGCGTTGTCTAGGAGTCCCCTTTCACTCTCTCTCCCTCTCTCTCTCTCTCTCTCTCTCTCTCTCTCTCTCTCTATGTTTGTGTGTGTGTGTGTCTATCTCTGTCGTTGTTCTAGAATCCAAAGATGAAGTTTGAACAAATGCATCCTTGAGGCTTGACCTTAGGCGTTTTGTTTTAATTAACAAAGGTAGCATAATGCATTTCAATTTTTAGGCAGTATGCCTCTGAAGTTCGAAGTTTTGAACGGCAAGTAGGGTTGCAGGCATGCGTGCACGCGCGCACACACACACACACACACACATAGGCGATGCATTCTCCTCCCTAGAAACTGAGCGTGCTCTATACCACTGAAAGGAGAAGGGAAACTCTACATCCCTATTCTCTACCCAATCACTCCCTTTTATAGACTCCATAATCTATCTTTAGGAAACCAGGGGGGCACGGTCAGCTAGGCATGCTAAGAATAGATGGTCCCACCCTTGTTGTGACATTGCCCTTGACACAAAATGATACCTCTCAACCAAAACTTTTCTCAAGATTTAAAGGGATATTTAAGTGTCCAATTGCTAGGGGGAGGGAAAAAATGGTGGGATGAAGAGCTGTCACATAATCTACCCTTTCCAAGGCAATTGCTTTACCATTTTTCATTGGTGTGCTCTTATGATTTGGTATAGGAAAGTTACACCATAAATTGGTTGTTGTACATGAGCACTCAATTCATCCATGAAACACTTTTCTTAACGTCTGTTGAGTTCACCTTCACTTGACATGTGTTGAGTTCACCTTCACTTGACATGCAACTCACAATATGATTACAGAGAATTGCATTACTGGCGCCTTGTAAAGTGGACCATTGATTCCTTATGGGTGGGATCATATGGGACCCCATCCCATTGTCCAAACGTGCACACGTGCCATGTGTGAGTGTCAAAGTTAGCCATTGCTGCCAATGTAGCCCACTCTTAAACTCTTGCCTCTATTTCAAAAGGTATCCATTTCTTGCTTTCTAATCTTTGTGGGTTGCCCCTCGTGCAAGCTTTAGTATTCAACTTTGCGGTACACACCCATTTTGCGTCTTTCCCTCAAAACAGATAAACTCGGCCTCTCCCTCATCAAGGACCGTTGCACTTGCATCCTTAGGGTTTCCCAAAAGCTTCACCCCGGGATGCATCCCCCTCCATCTCCACATACCTGCAAAGACGACCTCTACATTTGGATTTTCACAAATTGTCTATGCTCTCATTTATGAAGGAGTTGACGCACACACCACAAGAACTTCATGACACACTCCGAAACGAGAAATGGGTCTTTTTTGGCCTGCCCAAAAGGCTAAGGCCATAGTGATGTGTTCCCATTTTCCTACTAAAAAAGGAGAGGTTGTTTTTTAAAAATGTGTAATTTTATGATTGGTTGGTTGCAAGAGCATACACTCATTACAGGGATGGGCCTTCAAAGACACTATTTACAAGGATCAAAGAGTGTCAGGACACTCATTATAGGGATGGGACTTGAAAGACAATTTTTCCAAGGATCAAAGACTGTCAAAGCTCGCCTCTGTTCAAAGTTCGCCATCACACATGGCTCCTCTCTCTCTCTCTCTCTCTCTCTCTCTCTCTCTCTCTCTCTCTCTCTCTCTCTCTCTCTCTCTCTCTCTCTCTCTCTCTCTCTCTCTCTCTCTCTCTCTCTCTCTCTCTCGTCAGACAGACGATCTCTCTGAGTTTCATCAACTTCATCACATAGACCATCCCCCCCCTCTCTCTCTACCACTTCGCTCTCAGAGGATCTCTCTCTCTCTCTCTCTCTCTCTCTCTCTCTCTCTCTCTCTCTCTCTCTCTCTCTCTCTCTCTCTCTCTCTCTCTCTCTCTCTCTCAAATCATGGGGTTGGCTAAGCTGCAGCTTGTTGTATGTTCAATTGTGAAAAGTTTAATGCGCTTTTTAAAGCTTGGATGTGTCCCTGATCAATCCTTCATCCTCTTCAACAACAACTAATTACATTACTTGCTCTCTCTCTCTCTCTCATTCCTACATGCTTTTGCTCAACAAGTACACATGCTCTCTCTTTATTTACTATGTTTCCTCACATGGTGTTGCAACAGCTACTGAGATGCGATCTCACATGAAAGGCCTGCAAGGTGGAGTAGAAAGAGCAACTTAATCTAGACAAATTACGAGGAAGGTAGCCTAGAGGGAATGAGAAGCACAAAGATAAAGCTTCTGCCATCACATATTATACAGCAAAAGCACACGCATGCTTCACGTCCTTCTGCTCGTAACCCTACACGCAAGCTTGGAGAGATTTCACCTCCTCTTGCATGAAAATGCAAACATGCTTGCAGAGAGGTCATTGGTGCTCTCTCTCTCTCTCTCTCTCTCTCTCTCTCTCTCTCTCTCTCTCTCTCTCTCTCTCTCTCTCTCTCTCTCTCTCTCTCTCTCTCTCTCTCTCTCTCTCTCTCTCTCTCTCTCTCTCTATCTAGCGCTACAGTCTTCTGGATTTTGGCACGATAGTTGCACTTATTTCTAGTGTGAGTTGCACACTCTGGAGTCTATAGAGTCTTCAAAATTTGTGATATTAATTTTTGCCAAACCCCGCACCAACATAACTTAGCGTACGTGCCTCCATATTAGCTACGCAAACCATCCAGTTGAGCCATCAAGGTTGACCACTGGTGGATAGCGGTAATGACTAGCGAGTTGGGAAGGGAGGAAAAGTTTTGAGCAAGGTCGAAATGCTTGTTGAAGTTTGTTGAACAAGGTCCGCATTTGTCCTGATTTCCCTTTGGTTGGATAGGCGTAGCAAGTTGGGAAGCAGGGGAAGAATTTTGTGTTTCTGCTTTTACAAAGGTGCAATTGCTTACCCAGTACCAGATGTATGAAGCAAAATATATGGCACATCTATTTGTTGTTTGTTGTGCTGCTAACAATCACCACCACTGGTTATGATCTGCTTCATTCTGTATAATGTTATTAAAATCAGAGGTTTAGGATGTATGAAGTAGCAACATCACTTCTATTAGTTGTTGTTGGCTTGTGCTACTAATAATGACACCACCACCACTCGTTTATGATCTGCTTCATATGTTGCTATATAGTCATCATACTTATCTCGCAAGATAATACTTGTGATTGCATGAATCGTGGATTAAATTTGGTCCCTCCTAATGAGATGTTGTATTTTACGTCCCCGACACAAGTTTTGGATTGTTGTTGATGGATTCTATTTCTGTGTAAAAATGTCCATTGGATCGTGATTGGAGCTACTCTTCCAAGGCTCCTCTCTAGGTTTGTTTTAGGCTTGTAAGCTTGTGTGCACATGTGCAATCTTCAATACCTTGTACGTGCATACATGTAAGCTTAAACAAAATGTTATCTTGCCTTTCAAACAATCCTATCTTCCATGGCGTAGATGTGATGTGTTCTTCTTATGTGTTCTTCTTATGTAGGCCTAATGATTTTATCACTTGTTATATTGGTCGGTTGTAAAGCAGACACTCATTATAAAGATAAGATATAGCTTTGCAAACACTCATTAAAAGACGATCTGTCTTTAAATTCTTTTTGGCCTTATAATTTAGCTTTCTCCGTGATGACCCTATATGGCTTTATTAGGTATCCATTCCTTAAAAGTAGCCTAGATTTTTTATTTTAAAAGATTTTCTAGTATGCACATTCATCATGAGGGAGAGAGGCATACTCAAGAGTCCCTTTGCTCAACTGTAAAAAAAAAAATATCCTATCTTTTTATTCCCTCCTAGTTGCTGCGATGGCGAACTCCAGGCCACATGAGCATCTCTCTCTCTCTCTCTCTCTCTCTCTCTCTCTCTCTCTCTCTCTCTCTCTCTCTCTCTCGCGCGCGTGCCTTGTTTCGGACCTTTCTTCGACTTCATCTTCTTAAACCTGCTCACCTCTCTATAGCTAGCCGTGTGGGCTTTATAAATCTCCATCTTGAAAACTTGCTTCACTGCCATGCTCTCTAATGGATGTAGTCGTCACGTTTATCAATTTCTCTACTTACAAGCCCTTCCAATCAACCCATTGCAGACCCTTATTTGCTTTGTACTCCGGTGCTTCTTCGCCTGCACTTGCGCCTAACGTATTGTTGAATGTTCTCCTCTTGCCTCTGTAGTAGCTTGTCCCTCCCTCTTGTCTATTTATCATTGCGCACATATTTGTGCTCCATAGAAAGACCTGATAAATAGAGAAGGAGAAGAACACTCCATGATTGCTCAAGGGTAGGAAAATTCAAAACTACAAAATAGTTCGTGATGTAAATTATAATGAAATGATGTCTCATTTACAGCTCCCTTGTGTCTATATAGTTTTGGTTTACAAGAAGATCATTGACATGTCTCAAGTGGATCCAAGGTACCAAAGTTCTTTGACTTGTGCTTCATTTTCTGTCATGTTAAATGTGGTAGACATTACACCCATTGCAACCTATTATATCTTGCACTCTGGTTGGAGAATACCTGGTGGAGCTGGCCTCTTTGTTACTTTTAGAGCAGAAATCCCTTCCGTTTCACTCATTTGCTGTCTGCGGTGTGATGCATTTCTAAAAAATTTCTTCAATAACTTATTCATCTCTCTCTCTCTCTCTCTCTCTCTCGCGCGCGCGTGCCTTGTTTCGGACCTTTCTTCGACTTCATCTTCTTAAACCTGCTCACCTCTCTATAGCTAGCCGTGTGGGCTTTATAAATCTCCATCTTGAAAACTTGCTTCACTGCCATGCTCTCTAATGGATGTAGTCGTCACGTTTATCAATTTCTCTACTTACAAGCCCTTCCAATCAACCAATTGCAGACCCTTATTTGCTTTGTACTCCGGTGCTTCTTGGCCTGCACTTGCGCCTAACGTATTGTTGAATGTTCTCCTCTTGCCTCTGTAGTAGCTTGTCCCTCCCTCTTGTCTATTTATCATTGCGCACATATTTGTGCTCCATAGAAAGACCTGATAAATAGAGAAGGAGAAGAACACTCCATGATTGCTCAAGGGTAGGAAAATTCAAAACTACAAAATAGTTCGTGATGTAAATTATAATGAAATGATGTCTCATTTACAGCTCCCTTGTGTCTATAAAGTTTTGGTTTACAAGAAGATCATTGACATGTCTCAAGTGGATCCAAGGTACCAAAGTTCTTTGACTTGTGCTTCATTTTCTGTCATGTTAAATGTGGCAGACATTACACCTATTGCAACCTATTATATCTTGCACTCTGGTTGGAGAATACCTGGTGGAGCTGGCCTCTTTGTTACTTTTAGAGCAGAAATCCCTTCCGTTTCACTCATTTGCTGTCTGCGGTGTGATGCATTTCTAAAAAAATTCTTCAATAACTTATTCATCTCTCTCTCTCTCTCTCTCTCTCTCTCTCTCTCTCTCTCTCTCTCTCTCTCTCTCTCTCTCTCTCTCTCTCTCTCTCTCTCTCTCTCTCTCTCTCTCTCTCTCTCTCTCTCTCTCTCTCTCTCTCTCTCTCTCTCTCTCTCTCTCTCTCTCTCTCTGTGCAGTTGTGTTCCCTCCAATTGGTTTTTTCCTCGTATTTCTGAACGGTATACAATTGAATTCATTTTTACCGTAAATTGTTCTAGATGATATGAAAGGCAAAAGAATAACATCCAGAGAAGCAATGATGTACACAAGGGTTATGAATTTAAGGTTGAAATTCACCAATATCTGAGATGTGATCCTAGCGAAGAATTTTGTATGGCGTCCCTTTTGGAGAGAGAGAGAGAGAGAGAGAGAGAGAGAGAGAGAGAGAGAGAGAGAGAGAGAGAGAGAGAGAGAGAGAGAGAGAGAGAGAGAGAGAGAGAGAGAGAGTTTGCATGGTTGCAGGCATTTGGTGCACTGGGAAATTTGTGGCCACCATAATGAAAAAGCAATGGACGGATAGGAGGTGATGGAAGTATCGTGGTTCGAGGCTAGCCAAGGAGGTTCTCAAATTCTTGATCCGTTGCTCCCTAGCTACCTAAAGTACTCACAGATTCTGCAGTGCTGTCGCTTTCAAGCTACCTTTTGGAGCGTGAGCCAGCAACAAATCAGCGGATAAAGAGAAATTAATGATGGAGAAGAGGTCCTATGGACAATGCGGTAGCGATTGAAGAGTGATGCTATAATCTGCCTCGTCTTCTTGTTCTGCAGATGAAGAGCAATGAGGTCAAAGAGCCAATGTTTGGCAGTGTGCAGCTACACCTACTGGAGTGAGGCCCACTATGGTATTATACTTGAAGCTCTTGGCACTGTGATTCCTGTAGGTGGTGCGACTGTCATCAAAGATGTGGTCGAAGTTGGGCATGCACGTGCTATTGAAGCACTTGGACCTATGGTTGAAGCTAGCCTTTGTCCTAAGATGGCCTGGAAGTTGAGTATATTGACCTTGTTATGTATGCAAAAACAAAACGAATTGGAAGTAGGGTATAAAATAATGATCCAACAAAAGGATGCATGTAAAAGCATCCTTGGTCACTACCTCTCTACCTCCCTCTCTCTCTCTCTCTCTCTCTCTCTCTCTCTCTCTCTCTCTCTCTCTCATGCCTTTGTCAGTCTATTTCTCTCTCCGTGCATGCATAGTCTCACTTCATCTTTTGTCTCTAGCGTTGTTGTAATGTAAACATGGACCTTAGCCCTTCTCTAATGCAACTAGCTTAATAGAGGAGCTTGAGAAAACCTCATCATTTCTTTGCATCTCCTCTATCATGAGCCGCCCACCACCTGCAGGGGCACAGTGCACCAATACACTTAGGATGAAGTGACAGTCCCTTGAAGTTGTCATGTCTACAACCTTGCAATGCTAATGCATTTGTGCATCTAGCCTTTTGTGTGGTTTTTAGTGAGTTCTACTTTTCATTAAGAGGTTCTAGACCCAACTTAGGTGCCTATGGTCGGGGAGAGTGGAGCAAACTTGGGTTCAACTGGTGCACGTGGCAGATATGGGGCTTGTACGTGGTCGTGTTAATTGCTCACGAGCTGACATAGAAAGTAAAATATTGGCAGAGAGAGGTGCAACCAAGGTGTTGGGTGCACTTTGGGGTGGCTTTCTTTTTTTTTTTGTCATGGTGGTGAACTTTTTATCGTGATTATATGCAAGGCCTGGAGACGCCAATTACCTTTGCGTGACTTGTATAAAAAGTATTGGGTTGTTGTCATTGCATATACTATTTGATTGAAACCATGTAGTCTTAGTTTGATGTATATAGGTGACCTAGCTATTGCATTGGAGTAGAAGTGGAAATTTCCATCCTCCGTGCAAAGAGCCTATTAAGTCTCAATGGCATGAGCCCCCCCCCCCCCCCCCCCCCCCCCCCCCCCCCCCCTTGCTCTTGGTAGGTTTGTTGGAGGCTATCTTGGTCGTTTTTAGGTGACACTGTGGTAATTGTTCAAAGACAAAATGATTGGACATACATCTGAACACTGTGTGCCACATGCAATATTACATTTATCAAAAATCATGAGTTCAAAATTTGCATTGGCTGCATTGCAACCCATGCTTTTTCATGTTGTGTGCATATGTTATAGGGAAATATTGACAAGGTGAGTTGCTATCTAATATTTGCAGCCATTTCAATTCTAGATTGACAACATCTTTTCTTTGCAAGCATTATGTTTAAATGAGGCCTATTTGTTTTGTGAGCATATTAGTATTTTGGATCTCTATTTGCAATAACTTGGGAGCTGTTGTGCACGTTGTTTTTGCATGGTGTGTGTAGTTGTTTGGAAGTCCTCGTCTGTTTGCTTAGCATTTTAGGAATTTTCTATCTATCTTACACCCCTCTTTTGTTTATGTTGTGCGGCATGGATAGAAGTGGAATAACAAGACAGCTTGTTAAAATATATGTTGTATTTTTATCGCTTGTTTCTTGTGGGTTGGTACTTGTAATAAAGCTTTTCATGCTATATGCCATGATGTGATCTTGTATGTTTAATCTTGTGGTTGATCTTGTATTGACCATTGTATGTGGGTCCATTTCTTAGATGTTTCAAAAGAATATAGCTTGAATCACTCTTTCTTGCACATAATTTTTTTTTATTTTTATCGGAGTAGTGAGATACTATCAAGAAGATGTGAGCATGCGATCTTTGTAAATGCTATTGTAGTGCAAGAGAGTTGTTTTAGGCTTCTTTTAATTGTAATATTTGCAAACGCAACAACTTGCACCAAATAACTTATCCTATTGTAGTGAATTGCGATTGCTCTTTTAAGTTCACATTTATCATTGTTCTTGTGGTAAACAAGACCTCTTGATTGTTTGGGACAAGAATGTGTTTTTCCATTAGTATATTTAAGTATTTGACATGACCTAGTGAACACAATTGTGATAAGTTCTTTTTTGGTGCCTATTAGTAAATGATTTTTTTACTTTGTTGCTCCTTTGGTGCATTGTAAATTGCACATTGGATTTAGTCCATCTTGTGAGTGTTGGATTCTTTTGGGATGTGTTTTAGTTCAAACATTCTAGACAAGAGGCAAAAGGCTCACAAAAGGGTAGTCAATTTTATGACTTTTACCTTTCCTCCTACCAAGCTTCTCTTAGTGGGCTGGCTACCACTCCCTCCTTTTGTGGTTTCTAGTGATTAGAATCCATTACTTTTTGTTTAGTTCAGATTCTCTTTGTAAGTGTCAAATTTTGTTTTATCAGGGCTTCCTACACTCAAGCTGCATGATGTTTCCATGTGTGATGGCTTTGCCACAATGTTAGATTACGTCAGCATATTGCCCTTGTTCTTGAGTTGCCATTATTTGTTATATAGAGAACAATCCATTTTATGTGTGCTTTATATCTCATGTGGGAAGGCTACTGAGTAGGTAGCTAGTGTCATTTGTTTTGAGATTAAGATTTGTATCAATTTACAAAGGAAATGTTGTTTGTTTTTTGATAAATTACATTGAATCAATCGGTTTATTTTAACCTAGTATTCGTTTTGTTTGTTTCTTTTCATGGTGGTTTGTTTTCTCAAATCAAAGCACATTACAATTTACACTTTTGATCATTTCCAATTCAACATGTATTTTTGCAAAGCATGTGCTTCTAAAATTGTCATGTTACTAGAATACATAAAATAGTGGGCCATTACATTCCGTACAGGGGAATCGTTCAGTACACAAACATCTATATCTTGTCCGTATATAGGGAAATATGTTAGAATTTAAGATATCGTACATAAGGGGGTTTCTCTAATTTGGATGCACATATGTGACATCTTTTCATTACTAATAGTGAATCTCCCGGGGTCACTATGCTAGACACTCTTTGATTAGTTTTACTTAGTTAGATCATATGAGGCATAAATTTTATACGTAAGATAAGGGTATGATAGTTTTCTTCATTTATTGTCATATAAGTGTAGAAAGGGGGGTCATATTCCCTAGTATGAGTCGTATATAGGGGTTTTATCAAAGTTGTCCGCTCGCAAGTGGCGTCCCATTTTGTATATAGAGTGAATCCCTCGGGGAACATCTTGAGGAGAATAACACAACAATTTTCACAGGTAGATTCAAAAGTGAAGAGGACAACATGTAGAACTACAACTTCTGCCAAAAGAGGTCTATGATGTCCCAGCAAAACCCGAGACAAAAGAAGCTCACAGAAGGCTTGGGCTCAGAGAGTTCTACGACCAAGAGCCATGTGGAGTTGATTTTCAGAAAGATTATGAGCTCCTATCCACCATCAAGGAAGATGGAACAGCCCAGATCTCTGACCAGCAAGGGAAATAAGGTCAAAGTGGTAATTACAAAAGAGATAATGGCCAAAGCCCTCAAATTGCCGACAGAAGGAATGACCATGAGAGCTAGACATAGAAAGACAGCAGGTACCTTCACCAAGGAAACCGCTGCTACAACATTTGCCGATCTTATCTAGAAGAAAGTGGACGAACCATCAAGATTATATCATCAACACTTCCACTTTCTTGCGAAGAGACCGCCAAGATACACAACACCCAATCATGCAGTTGCGACTACATTTACACAGTTTTAAAGTCGACAACCAGGCAACCCATCGACCACGCACAGTATGTGTTATCTACACTGAAGGGTACAAAAAAACAGGGTAAGAGAACATATCTGGGAGCACCTGAGATACTCACAAGAATTGTCTACATGATATCGGCATGGAAAACAATTTGCCACCTGCCCCGAATCACAACACATGGATCGTGTCTGCACAACCATCCCCTTGATCCACAAGGTCGACCAAAAGAACTTACAAATCCAATGAAGATTCTATCAAGATCTCTCCAGAACAGCAAAGTAGCGAAAGCTCAGACAATGAGGAAAGAAGAGCCCGCATTGAAGAGATGAAAAGAAAAGCAGTGGTAGCACATCAAGAGGAGCCTCAAAAGAAGCAGGCAAGGTTTGAGAGAGAGAAGCACTCTTATGAACAAAGCCACCAAGCTCAAGGCAAGGACCTTACAAAGTGGGTACCTATAGAAGTAAAAGGACCAAGAACAAAGCACCTGCACGGAGAGAAGCAGAAGATCCAAAGGATCTATTGGAAAGAATGTATCAGGAGACAGAGGCATTGAAGCTGAAAGAAGCTCAAGAAGCAGAAAGAAAAGCTAAAGATACGGCGAAGCAGTAAGGGCAAGCAGAAGCAACACAAAAAATTGAAACCCAACATGAACAAAGTGATATGTCTCCCCGACCAACGTCACCTGCTACGGAACAACACGACCACCCCATGCCAAGCCCTCCACCATCACCAACAGATAGAACCACACAGGGTGATCCCACTAAAGAAAAAGATCCTGAACAGAAAGAAGCAGTAGAATCTGCACAACAGGCAGCAACTACTTCTGACTTACTTAAAGCAAAAGAGCCAGATTCGGAGAGGGCAGTAAGTCATGCACCAAAGGAGTTAACAAAATTTGAGCAAACAAATGAATAGGAAACAAGGGAAACCCCATCTACCACCACCCCGCAAGAAATGGCTGAGCCATCCACAAAGCCTCAAGTAGACAAAGCAGAAGAGGTCCACCACAGCCCAACCATAGCCTCAAGGGGAGGAACAAACAGGCGCCACAACCCCACCAAGAGAATCACAAGAGACTGTCAAAACGTCTAGGTAGCCCATAGAAACTGAAGACTGGTAGACAAATGATGAGGTAATTCTCCAGGTTAATGAATATGCAAAGCAGATGCAGGATATGACAGAAAAACTCCAATCAGCAGCACTTAGCCGTACCACAAAGGCTAAAAAATTGGAAATCGTGATCAACGCTCTCCAAGGAGAGTTAGAGGACATATTAAATGTCATCACTGATCTGCAAAGACAAGTCCGAGAATTGAAAGCTGAAGTTGAACAACACCAGCTAGCAAGAGACAAGCAGGAAAAGGAAATGGAAGAGTTAGGCGGACTTCTCATGAAGTTAACAGATGCCTGCAAAACTAGAGACGAACAACTAACAGAGGTAACTAACAAACTCTTAACTACAACTCTGTCAGTGCAGAAGATCCAAGTACAGCTAGACGTAGCAAATGCCTCATTGCAATATTCAGAGCAAAGGATCAACAATCAGGAAACCTTTTTGCGACAGATATGAGATAATCCTGCAATTGCCTCGATCAAAGGTACAGACGAAGTGTACAAAGCACTAGAGAAAAAGAATAAAGATCTCGAGCTAGAGCTAAAGCTCGAGCAGTCACAATGCAGAGACCTGGCATTAATGCGGGTACAACGAGAAGAAGATCTGCTAAAGGAAATAGCCGAGGTGAAAAGAGTCAACCAGCTATTGAGAGATGGACAACAAGAGACACAAGAAGAAGCAGGTACGTCAGAGCAGCCACATATTGATATTCCCTCATCCTCTTTTGTTGAGATGGAAACACAACCATCAAAAGGGCTAGGTGGCAAAGAAGATTTCCAAGTACCATTAACAAAAGTTGATGAAGTGTCAATTGCCCAGCTATCAAAAGCTGAGGAAGAAAAAAAAGGTTACCCAGGAGACAGATGAGAAATGAAAAGCAGCGATGGATTGGGAGTTGAGAGTTCTTCACTCTTTCAATGTTACTCAACTCACTCTCAACCAAATCAATGCACAATGGCATCAGCAATCACTGACATATCCTTTGATAAAGGTAGAGCTGCTTCAAGTCAGGAAAGACTTTATAACATGCAAATAGAAGGCACAGATGAAGTCCACCCCAAGTGGAGAAAGAGCTGACTAAACAAGAATCCTAGATACCTGATTTTGTTCATAAGAGCACCTCCGGCACTTCAAAAGGATCCAACTTTTTGTCATGTACCAAGAGTAAGGACGTGGCAAGCACATGAGCCAATAACAAATAAGCAGCTACATGACTGAATTATTCAAGATTTCCAGCTCCAGAAAAGGAAACGCCGATAGAGGACTACATGGTGAAAACCCTAACGCGCGCCATGGAATTCTTCAAAAGTCTCCCTGATCTCTCATGTGATTATGCTTTACAAAATTTGCCGAATGCTGCTCACGTGCATTGAAGTCTTTCATGAGCCAGAGCGGACAGGAGCCCCGTGGATGTCTTTCCTCGAGGGCAATAAGGGTTTATGCTACAATCTCAGTGGCCAAGCTTCCAAAGAAGTCCTCTATGGCTTCTACGCCCGCTGCATGTTCTTACCTTCTCATAATATGTTGGCATTTGAGGAAGCGTTCTACACAGGGTTTTTCACTTAGCGAACAAAGATTTTTGGGCCACTGATCAGCAACCTGACTTCAAGATCCGTTGGCTACTCCGCAATCGAGCTTAAAAACAAATTCACTATGCACTTTTTGCAGGTGCCAGACCAAGAGAGAAAGATCAGATATGAAAAGGCTCTACATGCACTTAAAGACCGCCTCGCCAACCGTCAACCTGAAGATTATTTCATCCCATAAAGCTGTATCAAGGGACGACACAGGGGAGGAGGGAGGGAATGTTAGCAACAAGCTAACTTGGATACCATTTTTTGGAGCTCATTGTAAAAAACACTTTTTATTTTGATAAATCGGGAATATTATAGCTCCTATTTTCTGGATAAACCTTGTAATTGATGAGTCGGGGCTACAAGCTTTTAGATTGTTTCAACCTGTCTTTACCCATCTTTAGTTAGAGCTCCTAGATATTAGTTTTGTCCACCAAAAACCTTGGCTAAGGTATAAAAGCCAACTTTTGTAAGTTATTTTCAAATTTTGGATAATGAAATACACAGCGTGAGCTAACGGCACTCACTTCTCTCCTTCTCGCGCTTCCTACTCCCTCCCCGATTGTCATATTGCAGTCGCGTCTGTTGCGTTGCAACCGCAGGTAAGAGCTCTACGCATTGACGTAAGCATTTCACGGTATTTCGTAGCTTTTTACATCGCCGACCCACGGCCTAATTTCATCATAAGTAGGAATTTACACTTCAAAATCAAAAACTAAGTATAGGCGGGATATTGGGGCATCATTGCTAAGCATTTAGATGCATTCTGGGTCGAAAACGACTAGGTCAAAAATCCATTGTTGTTAATAATCACGATTTTTGCACTTGACCTAGAGTGGGATTTGAGACCATAATCATGTGTGCTTAGGTCTTATAAACTTGTCCTAGAAGTTTTGTTACATTTGGATGTCATTTGATACTGTAACGAATGTGATTTGTTTGTCGATGATCGATTAATGTGATTTGTTTGTCGATGATCGATTGGCTTTTGGTGATTTCAGTCACTTGAGTGTAGCTTGAGTTAGATGCGAGTTGTTTGTTCTTTTCCAAGAGATTGACAACCTCTTGTAGCCTCTATGCACTAGTCGAGTCAGCTTCGTCCCATGGATTGACAATTAAATTGTGGTTCCTGCTAAATCTGCAATAAGATAGGAGTGAGGTTAGACACAGTCCCACACAAGTGGTGGTAATTGGTGGTGAGGCACTGGCAAAATGTTTTCAAGTGGTACTTAGTGGAAAAAACTCTTGTCAAGTGGTGGTTTTAGTGGTGGTAAAAAGCATGAAAAGTGATGCCAACTAGTGCTTAGAGGTGATGAATTTTTGGAAGAAAGATATGAGATGGTGCCTTGTGGTGCTGAAATGGTGCTAAATGGTGGTGGGGCAAAGGAAAAGCATTATCAAGTGGTACTCAATGCTGGTGAAGTTCTAGAAAAGTGATATCAAGTGGTTCTTGATGTCATAGGCTCACCTTTCCTTGGGCACATTGGAAACCTGATGCATCGCACCAAGTAGGAGTAGATTAGAGGAGTGGACTTGCTGTCCAAAAGGACATAGGTATGATCTCGCCATTTACTTGTCGTAGAATAGTCCCTCAATGACAAATAAATTTTTCTTAATACGATTATGCCTTTCATCCTTTTCCAGGATTATGGTCAAGCGCTTTGCCTTAGTGCATTTAAGGATGTAGAAGTCTACGCCAAGCTCCTTTTCATTCACTGCAAAGTTCTAGCCATAGAAGATGGCACAAGCAAGCTTGGATAGGCTGGAAGGTGCATGACAGAGGGTTGAAGCAAGTGGGAGAGACCTAGGCATATAGATAGCAGTTGTTGCGTATGGGTGATGCGTTTTCTAGACGAGAACTTCAAAGTGGTCTAGATGGGATGACATGTGAAGGATGTCCGAGGTGCTAGGTTTTCCCTTGGTAATGTAGTGCTTGAGATGCTAAGCAAGAAGGTCTAGATGGCTCATCAAATAGAGCCACGATGTGCGAGATATGAGAGTTTGAAGCTAGAGGAGATCGAAGACAGATAGGATGATAGATGGTCAAAGTTGGTTTCAGGAGATAGATGTGTAAATCTCGTGATATGGAGCATGTCAATCTTTTCAAATTTCCAATCGGGGTCTTGGATGTCAAGGTATTGTCAATTGAAAGTTTGTCCGGCGGGCCGATTTTGAGCCGATTCGCGACCGCTTTAGAAAATGTACCTGCATGTGTTTTATGGAGCTCAACAGGATTTAGAGATGTAGCATGTACTATATGGAGTTAGCAAGAAGTGATAGCTCATCAAACGGAGGATCTGATGTTTTTTGTCATTTTGGTACGCTCGGTTCAAGGCCATGCAAAAGTCAAATTGCAATTGGATTTTTGCAACTTGAAGTTGACAATGTGAGGTTTCACTTGGTCTTTACGGCTTGATGTCCTAACCTTTGAGCATCAGATGGTGAAGGTATGAAGTTGGTGCAAATGAAGAATGTTTTGGAAAATGTTGAGGTCATTTTGTGGAGTTCAAGTGGGTGGGTTCCTTGGCGCTGGGCCACGTGGAAATGGGAAATCCCACAGGCATTACTCGGGACTCCTTACACTATGTATAAGGGATATAGTGGGCACTCCACTTGTGAATCAAGGGGGAGGGGGGGGGGGGGGGGGGGGGGGGGGGGGGGGGGAGAGAGAGAGAGAGAGAGAGAGAGAGAGAGAGAGAGAGACCCTTGGGGCTCTATGGCTAGGGAGTTGGCCCTACGCGGACAACGCATGTGAGGGACATGGCGGTGATGCAATGCCTTGGTGTTGTCTGGTGCTACTGCGGCAGTGGCTGATGACCGTTGACATTGGGTGCTTACATTGCAGTTTTGGAGTCTGTTCCCACGGCTCGAGTGGCACAAAATCTTTTTGTTGAGAGGGGGATTCCACCTTAGGGATGTCACACCGCTGTGACAACACCCAAGGGCTCCCATGAGGCAGTTCATACACATTATGGGAAAGAGAGAGAAAAAGGGTCAGCTGGAAGGTCAAAGAGGGCCTTCACATGCACGTGAAAAGTGGAAAGAGGTCTTGATGTCATAAGCATGCAACCTATACTAAATGAAGAGTTCCAAACGTGTAGTGGGTATGGAAAATGCTAAATAAGGCTCATGTTGAACTGTATGATCCAAATGAACCACATTTTTTATTTTTAAGCTTTGTAAACTCCTATAAGAGGATGTTCTTGCGATTTTGGCGATTTTGTAAGGGTTTTTTCCATTTGGGCGATTTGCTAGTGTATGGTGCCGAGAAAGCGGTCGTCAAGGCTATGGAAGTTGTGCAAAGCCAAGAGAGCTGCCACGTCTTGTGTTGATATTGTCGAGGAGTGTGCTAGCTTGGATATATGCTGCATATGGTCGTGTTTTATGTGAATTGAAGACATCATTGCCGGAATTTTGTGCCAATTTCCCCTTCCCCCTTCTCTTATTTTCTTGTGTGTGTGCGTTTTTGGGTATGCGTCGGCAGGTGTGTCCCCCCCCCCCCCTCCCAATCCCCCCGAGGTCTGTTGTGCAAAGACGGATAGAGAGAGGTTGTGTGTGTGGGGAAGGCACTGAATTGAACTGTCCATGATGATTGGGCTTGTGATAGCAAGTGCGTGTGTATGGTCATGTGCAAACGATGGTTTGCCTGTGAGGTTGTGTGATTTTGAAGGTGAACTCTAGTGGATTGGGGTGTTTTGTATATCTTGGGCTATAGAGAGGCCCTTTTCTGTGTTATGGGTGTGTTCCCCTTCCCCCTTTCCATCATCAAGAAACTTCTCCAAAAATTCCTTGAATTGTTGAGCTTGCCATTTGTACACAGAGTTGTGTTTAATTAAGTTTCCCAATTCTTTTTGAAGCAAGGAAATGAAACTCATCGGATTCACCTATTGAACCATGAGGTCTTTTTGGGATTTGTGTTTCCTTTCTCTTCCATTTCTTGTGTGTAAGAACCTCGTTAAAAAGAGCTTCACAATCATCATAGAGCTATCATCACTCTATTTGCCTGGACACAACGAGAGACTTACAATGCCACAATGTTTACATGCTCCCAAAAGACATTCTCTGTGGTGATGAGCATTGTCAATTGTCTTTGGACACAATACAGACTCCCATAGATCTGACAAGTATGAAAATGTGGCATTGGATGATGTGCAGTGCCTTGTTCCATCACGGGGACTGCAAACAAGACATCTACAAAAGCATGACGTTCTATTTAGCTCGTATCTTCCCTGGCGCATATGGTTGAAGGCTTGCTTCAAGTATACAAGCTGAAGATGATATTCACAATAGAAAGAGTTGTGGTCCTTGTATGTGCCCGAAATGTACCGCACATGATCACATTGGGAGTGTCGAGCATGCCTCGTGTACCTTCATGTGGGAATGCACTCTTAGTAGAGGGGATCTCAAAAGGTGTAACTAAAGGGGCATCGGGGATTTCAAAGGGTGTTCCTATTTTCCTATAAAATGGAGGAGTCCTCCTTGTACGCATTATGGGGTGTTCAATCATTAACAAAGAACATGTCTTGGGATGTTTGGTTATCACTGAATCTCTCTCTATCTCTCTCTCTTGCTGTCTTTATCTCTCTGTAGTTCTTCTTTATCAAAAACATTAAGGGTGTGTGGATGATTCTCTTAACACTTGGCGACCACGCAGTTGATCGAGCCTCCACAACCTTTGGTGATGATGGCCATTGCTGAGAGCAAGAGATTGAGGGGACACCATGCTGAGGGTGGCTGCGGTATGCAGTGTCGATGGAATAGAGGGGGAGATCCTCTCTATGTGGGTACCCAAAGAGCGAGAGAGTTCTCATGACGAGCCAGGTTGGGTGCATCTATATATGCAGACTGCCAAAAGCAAGGAATTCCAGGAGGAGTTGCGGAGGTTCTTGACACCATGACCGGCCGGCGCTGGTTGAATTCGCAAGATATGCAGTGGATGAGCAATTGCAAAGGGAGAGCAAATACACAGTGCGATTGTGAGTCGGAGGTTATTGAAAAAGGCACAGAAAGTGCTCAATGAGTTTCTACACATGATGTTGATCTCTTGGTCTGCAGTGATTGCGGGGTTCCTCCAGCCTGCGGGGGTGTGCTGCATTGCGGGGTTCTTCCACTATGTGGAGCTTTATGCATGGTTACGATATGACTCTCTCTCCATATTGCGGCATTGAGGAGGTGCCAAAGAAGGGTGGGGAATCAGAGCAGTTTGTGTTACTTCTGTGAATCAACATAGAAAAGCCGATATGCAAGGATAATACCCTGACAGAATACAGTGTTATTAAGTGCTAAAGGGACTAACCGGTAAATTTTGTATGGTGGGCTAGAGAAGATGAGGAAACTTGTGGAACCACCATTGGGCAGGTTAGGCATCATAGCAGACAGTATTCACTATAGTGGTTACTTGGAAGATGACAATGATGTTTTGAGTGATATCTCATTCTATGATTATGGGGATGATGGTACTGAGGATGAGGTAGATGTGTGCCATTCTATGAAGAAAACAGTGGACAGATTCACACCAAGAGATGTGAAAATTTTCAAATTGGCAAGGAAGAGTGTGAATAGAGTCAAAGATAGCGAGGAACAGGTTTTGAAGAAGACCCAGAAGGGCAGAAAGTCCAGAATTGAAACCTCTGATGAACAGAGTACAAGTGGTACCGATGCAGAGTCTGATCAGGACGTATGTGAGAAAACTTACAGCCTTGTGAGGAGGCAGAAGAAGTCTTCAAAGCTGAGGGATGACGCTTCAAGCTTTGATGACTCTGAAGGTGATGTGACAGTGCAGAGGAGGGGGTCTGATCCACTCTACACTGAATCCGATTCTGGATCAATTGGGAGTGAGAAAAGGAAGCAAGAAGGGTGTTGTGCGAGTGGGTTGCGCCAGAAAGGAGTTGATTGGGTTTTGCAGGGGCCGCCAAGAGGGAGAAACATCACTGAGAAAAGCCAAGTAAGGAAAAGGGGATAGCCCATGAGGATGGTTGCAGAACCGAATGAGGCAGAGGAGCCGAAATACAGAAAATTGGGCGCAATATGGGGGAAGGAAGAAGCGACTCAATGTCTGAAGGAGAAGCAGACTGAGATGCAACACTTGACACAGAGGAGCCAGGGTTTCTCTCTCTTTGCCCGTTCTCGCTGCTCGCTTTCGCTCTCTCTTGCTTACGTAGTACCTCTGTTCGAATCTGCAGAAAAGTCAAACTCACAGCTTTTATCAATTTAAGTTGGTTCAATGTTGAACTTCAAAATAGTATAAACTATTTTAAGTGACCCTTCAAATTAAGTGGCCAATCCCATACAGCGGTTTTGCTACCATCAAAACATGCTAAGTTTCAGGTGGATAAGCATGTCAACGGCAATCTGTGCATTGATGCGGCAATATGGGCAGCAAGTTTGCGAGTCCAAGTTTGCGTTGGAGATTTTTGGTTTGAGTTTGGGTTGCGGCATAGATGGAGATGATCGGTCTAGGAGCAAAGAGCCAAAGTGCCAGTGTGCGGCCTCGATGATCATACTTTCATCACACTTCTCGAATTTCACAAGAACCAATCAAGGGATGCACTTGAGGGTTCGCACAGTCCACCGTGCATGCCAGGTGTATGTGCCCGAAATGTACCGCACATGATCACATTGGGAGTGTCGAGCATGCCTCGTGTACCTTCATGTGGGAATGCACTCTTAGTAGAGGGGATCTCAAAAGGTGTAACTAAAGGGGCATCGGGGATTTCAAAGGGTGTTCCTATTTTCCTATAAAATGGAGGAGTCCTCCTTGTACGCATCATGGGGTGTTCAATCATTAACAAAGAACATGTCTTGGGATGTCTGGTTATTACTTCTCTCTCTATCTCTCTCTCTTTTTGTCTTTATCTCTCTGTAGTTCTTCTTTATCAACAACATTAAGGGTGTGTGGATGATGCTCTTAACAGTCCTTCAAGTTGCATATGAAGTATGGCTTCAGATACTCAAAGCATCTAAGGGAGATCCTAATGTTAGGATGAGCCTCCTAGAACCTCATGTGGAGGTCTCTCTATGACACAAAAGAAACATTTAGAAACACAAAGTCACTTACAAGCACACAACAACACTTAAAAGTTAATAGAAACACATAGAGTCACTCACAAGCACACAATAGCACTTGAAGCGCTTTGAAGCACTTGAAAGCTTTTAGAGTCACTCACAAGCACACAATAGCACTTGAAGCACTTGCAAGCACATGATAGCACTCAAAGGAATTTTTTTAGAAGAACTTTGAAGCACTTGAAGTCTTTCATGAGCTCCTTAAAGAACTCTGAAGTATTTGTAAGGATTTGGAAGCACTTGAAAGCATTCAAAAGACCTTAGAAGCACTGGGAAGCACTAGGAAGCATTCAACAACACATGGAAGTGTTTGGAATCATAAGACAGCTCTCAAAGGACTTTTTTTAGAAGCACCTTGAAGCACTTGGGTTTTTTCATGAGCTCTTCAAATCCCCTTCAAGTATTTGGTTTCTTTTGGAAGCACTTAGAAGCATTCTGAATACATCATAAGCACTTAGAAACAAGACCTCAAAAGTATTTAGAATTACTTCCAAGTACTTGAAGCCTACGGAAGCTTCTTAAAGCACTAAAAATCAATCAAAATCACTTAGAAGCACATGGAGGTACTCAAAGGCACTTGGAGTCAAAATTAAAGCTTTTAGGGGCATCTGGTAGCACTTGAAGGATATTGGAGGCTTGTAGAACTTTGAAGCAATTTTCAGCAATTGGAATCGAATGAAAGCACTTAGTGAGCACTTGGATTCACTCATAGACAACCATGAGCAGTTGGAATCATTTTATCACTCTCTACCAAGCACTATAAAGCAAGTTTAAGTAGAGAGAGAGCTATAGAGAGGGACTGAGAGAGAGAGAGGGGGGTATATATAAAGATGGAGTCGATAGAGAAAGAGAGAGAAACAAATAGATGAAGAGAGAGAGAGAGAGAGAGAGAGAGATTAAAGGAGAGACAGAGAGGGGGGGGAGGGAGAGGAAGAGGTAGAAAATGAAAAAAAAAAGTCTCTCCAAAATCTCTTAAAACGGACTTTTTTTGCTAAATATGAAACTTAAGCAAAAGGAGGGAAAAATCTCGCTCTGCTCCGATCCCCACCACTAATAACCTTGTTGATTAAGCATTGGATTGATTATTTCATTAGGATTTTTAGTGTGTGTACATTGCATTTCCTTCTTTGCATAATAAAATCCATTTTTGATCCATTCACTATTCAATTGAACATCTTAATGCTTCAATAATTGGATTAGGTATTTGAATTAGAGATGGGTGGAAGCATGAGTGGGTGGACACAATAGGTGTCCCGGACATCACTTTTAGGAGAGTGAGGAAGCTAGTAATTCTTGTCCTTTGAAACATTAAAATCTATTTTTTGGGCCTACTATTTTTTAAAACGTGGTCAGACTCACGAAGTACAATTTCATTATGGCAAGTGAATTTTTTGAACGTGGTGACATAACGACCATCCCCCACTCTGCAGCGTCTGTGTTCTCGCATCTGTGGAACATCTCTCTCTCTCTCTCTCTCTCTCTCTCTCTCTCTCTCTCTCTCTCTCTCTCTCTCTCTCTCTCTCTCTCTCTCTCTCTCTCTCTCTCTCTCTCTCTCTCTCTCTCTCTCTCTATAGCTCTTTCTGTATTGCTCTCTCACTCTCTCCAAGCGTCTTTCTTCTGCTTTGTAGGTGAGTAGAACTCATGGTGGAACTTGCATCTTTGGAAGGGGAGGATAAGGAGCAGGTGCCTTGCCATTATATCTGTTTCTCTCCCTCTCTTTTTAACCAATGTGCTTTGGGCAGGTTTGTTTTAAATGCGCTTGTTATGTTTGGGGTGGGAGTGAGGGCAGAATTCAAGGAGATATGTACATATGGTCAGTCACACGATCTGTAGTCTCTAATTTATTCACAGTTGTTGCCTTGTATTGTAAAATCTGGGGAGGTATGTACATATGGTTAGTCACACGATTGGTGGTTATTATCTACACGACCAAGGATATTATGATTGTCTTTAATTTATCTACGGTTGTTACATTGTGTTGTATTGTTGGGAAGGAGTCACTCAATGTAGATAGTAAGCATAGAACATCACATGGTGGTCTAGAGCAACATTCATGACATCAACACAATGAAATGACACAAATAGCTGTAGAAGTGAGAATCCTTTAGATGTGAGTTTCTTTGTTCGGGGTTCCCATTCCCTGCATTCCTCGGATGATTTGATCCTGGCAATACCTGCTGTTTATGTCATGATAGCTCATTATTTCATCCGAACATTTTTTGGGTTCCTACTTGCTTTTGCAGCACATTTTCCCGTGAATCTGAAGATGCCTTGGTGGGTAGTTGCTCTAAAGTCTCTTTTTTATTATGACTGCACTATCTAAAGCTCCTTGTAGCTTAGCTGATGATTGTAAATAAGTCACTGTGTTATGTTTTTTATGGTTGGTTCATTCTAGGACTTGAAGCAGGCAATGGTGATCAGGGAATATGAAGCTTTCCGCAAGAGAGAACAAAGAGCCCGATTGAAGAGAAGAGCAGATGTAGGTTTGGTTGTTGAAAGAGAAGGGAATGAAGCAGCCGAAGGAATAGAAGACTTAAAAAGGCACAAGGCTGTGCAGAAATCAAAAAAAGAGCAAAGATAGCGAAAGGGATTGCACGATATGTACTTCAAAGCACAAGTGGGATGGACATGGACACCAAGAAAGACATCTTCAATCGGATGATTCAGCACCCTTCACTAAAAGATTCCAGAACGACAAAGCATCAACACCCTATTTTGCAAATACACTGATAGGAAATATTCGGAACACACTTCAAGACTTGAAGAGGTCACAAACTGAAGATGAGATGTTCCTCAAGAGGTCTACCATGATGATGCTTCTAAACTCAAAAAACCCAGAGGAGGCACAAGGCCTTAATGTTAATTTTGTCTCCAAGCTACTTTCTATTCATAGAAGGAACTTATATGGAGCCAAGAATCGGCTACTCCAACAAACTGAGAAGACCACTTTGTCCTTTGCCACATGTCATCGGAGTCTTCAAAAAAGTCGCATACCTGAAGAGGTAAAGGAGCTAATAGTCAACTTTTGGATGCTTGAGACTCGTGTATCCCCCAACAAAAAAGATAACTCTTGCCACACTAATAGCTATCAAATGCAATTTACTTCATAGCCACCCACTAGCTATGTTGTACCATCTTATAACTAGTTAAATATATGCCGTAGTTGTTCACTATATTGGCCAATTGATTTGACCCATAGCTATGTGTTGTTACATAACTTCTGCCAGGCTATCTGATAGGTATTGATATTGATAGCCAATAATGACCATTTTCGTAATTACCTACTTGTTGATAGTGATAGATACTAATAATTGTTCTGTTATTAGCAGTTGTGTAATAGCTATTGATCAAGTATTTGCCTTAGGTGAAGCTAGTGATTTCTATAAAATATCTCCTGATATCTCTTTCATAGCAATTTGATAGCTGTTCATGGCTTGTGATTGCTATTTCATAGCCAAAATTTGATTTTTATAGGTAATCAATAGATATTTTATAGCTAGTCAATGACATTCTATAGCTAGTGATGACTATTGATCGCTAATAATCAAGTATTTTCTTTAGGATGAGGTATTTCATAGCTATCCAAAGCTATTTGATAGCTATTCATGGCTAGTGATTGCTATTTCATAGCTAGTGTTTGCTATTTGAAAGATATTTTATATGTAGTAATTGCTATTTGATAGCTATTCGTAGCTCTTTGGTAGCTACCGATAGCTATTCATAGCTAGAAATTGCTATTTGCCATTTATTGGTATTTGATAGCTAAATAATAGATATTTCATAGCCGATGATGGCCATTTTATAGCTAGTGATTGCTATCAATAGCTAATAATCAAGTATTTTCTTTAGTAAAGCTATTTCATAACTAGTGATTGATGTTTGATAGCTATTGATAGTTGCTCGACATAGCTAGTGCTTCTTGTTTCATAGCTATTGATAGCTATTTGATAGATATCTCATAGCTAGTGTTTGCTGCTATTTCATAGCCAAAGCTATTCCATAGCTAGTGATTGCCACATGATAGCTACTAGAACAGCTCTTTGATAACTATAATAGCTAATGATAGCTATTTCATATCTAGTGTTTACTATTTGATAACTATTTTATAGATTGAAATTGTTGTGAGATAGCTATTGATGTTCATAACTACTATTTGATAGCTATTAATAGCTCTTTGGTAACTGCTATTTGATAGCTTTTCCCAGCTAGTGGTTGTTTCATAGCTATTGACTGCTATTGGATAGCTATTGATAGCTAGCTATTGGCAGCTATTCATAGATAGTGCTTGTTTTATAGCTATTGATAGCTTTTTGATAGATATCTCATAGCTAGTGTCTACTATTTCATAGCCAAGGCTACTTTATCGCTAGTGATTGCTACTCGATAGCTACTAATAGCTCTTCGATATCTACAGTAGCTTTTCATAGCTAGTGTTTAGTGATTGCTATGTGGTTTCTATTGGTATCTCTTTGATAGCTAATGATAGATCTTTAATAGCTGTTTATAGCTGGTGATAGCTACCTCTCAACTATTGATAGCGGTTCTTAGATATTTCATAGCTAGTTATAGCTATTGATTTTGATACCTGCCATTTGATAGCTATTGGTAGCTCTCTAATAGCTATAGATAGTAATAGCTATTAATAGTGAATGATCAGGTGGGTGAAAGGTAATTTATAATTAGTGATTGTATACGACAGCAACTACTAGATGTTTGATAGCTTTTGATAGCTATTTATAGCATTTCTACTTTATGGATATTTGATAGATGATAGCTTTTCTATAGATATTTATAGCTAGTGATTTTTATTTCATAGCTTTTGATAGCTATTAATAGCTACAACTTACTATTGATATCTATTGATAGCTAATGGGTAGCTTTGACACATGATTTCTTTGTCATTCAAGCTTTCTTGTTGTGGAATGCAGGCTGAGCTCTACCCACATTTCAGGGATGCCAATCCGGATGTAGCAATCCAGCTTCGTGATTTTGAATCAGAGAAGCCCTACTTTGTGCGAAAGCTAAAGGATAGGCTGACATGTTGTTGTATTTACCATGTGAAAATTTCATATTTGAAGGAGGCTGTGAATCATATGTGTAGTCAAGCATTTGGAATGCATGGTGGGTTGTGCAAATGTGCATGCACTGTGTGCAATGATTCATCACTTGCAAGAACATGTGTTGCTACAAAGTACATTTTGAAGAGCATTTCAAAGCTTATAGATTCTCTATTGTGTCCCAAGCAAGCTGGCTCTACCTACCATGGTCTAAAATGCCACATGGGTCAATGTACAAAATGTGGGGCAGAGAAATTTGTATGTTGTCCACAGGAGCTGCTAAAGGATGCAAGAACCATCAAAGTCAAAGTATTTAAGGATGTGGAAACAGGCAAATGTGAAGGTGGAAAGAAGAAGAAATGGAAGGAACTTATATGCAAGGAGATGATCACTGTTGATTTGCTACA
Source organism: Adiantum capillus-veneris (assembly GCF_014529385.1). Lineage (NCBI taxonomy): Eukaryota > Viridiplantae > Streptophyta > Polypodiopsida > Polypodiales > Pteridaceae > Adiantum > Adiantum capillus-veneris. The sequence goes on along the minus strand of NC_140943.1, from coordinate 77,132,190 downwards.
TGTATTCAAAAAAGATCTCCAATTTTTCACAAACATGACTTAATGTATCGATGGCAGGCTGAACAGTTCAAAGCGTGCATCACGCATTTTCCTGAAGATGTTGTTGTATTTGTGGTGGATTTTGTTGAGAATTATTCATTCAAGGAGCAGCATGAGATCCAGTCCGATGCATTGGTATTCCATTCAGGTCACCATTTTTGTACACATTATCTACTATCGTGTTGGACCCGAGATAAAAAAGGCTTTGCACTTTTTCATTTCTGATGATAAAAATCACGACATTTTGCTTTTCCAACACTGCTTTATGCTACATTGGCAATGGATAAAAGATAGAGGCTTGGATGTTAGCCAGCACTAGGTTTGGTTAGATGGGACAGCATCACAGTTCAAGGCAAAAAGGCCTTTCTTTTTGTTGGTAGATATGTTGCTTTGACAGTGAAAGTGATGGTGTGAAACTTCTTTGGAAGTGTCCATGGGAAAGGAGAACATGATGGGGCAGGAACAATTGTGAAAAGGTCACTTACACACGAGCAATTGAAGAGCAATGGAGCTACGCTCAAATGTGCAGCTGATGTTGTGCAATTTCTTTGCTAGCATTTTTCCAATGGGTCCATTGCTCACTGCCCTTCTAAGTATAGGCAGGTAGAGCGTGTGTTTTGGGAGGTCAATCTTGGAGAAGTGTCCCGGGAGAATAGATGGGATTGTGAAGCTATCACTAATGCACGCTCCATACATCTGTTTGGGGCTACTCAAAACAAGATGGCTCCTCCATCGCACACAGGCATCTATCTTGCTATTGTAGTGCATGCATGCACAACCAGCGGAAGAATTGCAGCAACAAAACACACGTGTCTAGCTGGAGTTTCCACAAAATCACTCAAAGTGATGGTGGAAATAGTGATGATGAATCCGAGGAGCCTATCTATGAAGGGAACTATGAAGCATTGAGTGATGCGATTCAGGTAGGTGACAACTTTGTTGTCAATGCCAAGGAGGGGAACAAAGAAGGTGTCGACTTTTACTTGATCAAGTGCACAAGCACATTGGAGAATCTCAAAGCACACGATGTCGAAATTTGGGGCAGTGTGTTTGAAGCAGGTTCGCACATTTTGAAAGGCTTCTATTATAAGCAGGTCGACGATTATTGTTACAAGCTTTTGGGCAGAAACACAGTCTTCATGTACTCCCATCTTGTCAGGTGTATAAAAATCCCACTGACAGTAGTCCAGTGTGCTAGGGGATTGTATACGATCTCGCCGGAGGTCTTTGAATCTGTATACAACAGCATGCTATGGGAGATGTAATTTTAATTTTTTGGTTTTTATATGAGCAAACAAGTCTTGTCATTCTATTCATATTGTCTACATGCATTGCTAGTGAGTTATGCAGGGTTAACAGGTATAATTTTTTACCATTCGCTGCCAAATCTACAAGTAATTTGTCCTATTTCTATCAATACAACTCTCATGGCACCAAAACATGGAAATTGAGCAAATCCTAAACAGATGATGTTTATGTACTCAAACTTAAGATCGTAACTTAATAAGCTTCGCACGAAAGTAAACAGTGCAATGTCGCATAAAGCCAGATTTTGTATAATGTACTCAACATAAGAGTAGAACTTAATAACCTTGTCAGGAAAAAAACAGTACATGGTCGCTTTGAGCGATGAATTATATTACAGATTTTTGCAATGAGCAAGAACCATCAAAAAGTATGGTGCTACAAATAGGATGACCAAAGGGGATTCTCTAAATCTGCACAGAAGCTACATCCACTAGCTGTTACAAAAAGCAGGCTATCCAAACATCATAGGCAATCCACCAATGTGCCCAAGCGTGTCTGTCCAGGCCATTTATGAAAAACCGTATCCCACACCACCTTGTAGGCCTCCTTTTTCTCTGGGCAATCCCCCACTTTTCAGATGCCTCCCGTTGAATCTCCTCAGAGGTCTTCTTTTCAATTTCGCCCCATCTAACATGATGGTAGCACTCTAGGCTTCTCTGTCCATGCAACTCTATAAGATCCTTAACAATCAAGTCCTCTTCACTGCCCCAGGTGCCGAACACATCTCCTCCTCCGGTAACAAACTGCGTTCTATCCCCTGCCTTCAGGTACTTGTATAGCCATGGGGCAAGCTTATGTGTAAGGAATGGCCTTCGAGTTGTATCGTTAGGCGAGCTAAACACTGGCACAATGCAGCAATTGCCAGAAAAATTAAATATACACTTGTACAAACTGTCATCAACCAGTAGCGTATTGTGTGGACCAAATTGACCATTACACATGTTCCAGAAATCATTGAGGTGCTTGAAGAAAATGGGTTTTTGGCCCTTGATTTTGTGATTATGAAGCACATCACAGGAAGTCTATGCAATGAACCCTGCTACGAGTCCTTGTAAACGTGGAAAGTAGTCACGGAAACGCTTTACAACATTATGTTCCATGGTTGAGCTCAAAATGAAGACATTGAAATGAGTTGGTGCCCACAATAAGAACTGCCTTGCATCGGGCTGCACAAGTATATCCTTCTTGGCCTCTCCTCCAGTACCTGGTCATATTGCAGATTCCATGTAGGGAAAAACATATCTTCTTCCAGATCCACTATATGAATCAAAAGACCATTCATAACCAAAATAAGAGCCCGAGGATCATTCCGCACACTTTCTGGGACAACATGATAATCCTCCTCAGCTGATGCAAGCATCCTGCTCGGATCATTGCAATTCGGGAAAGCCCATGAACATGAGCTGGATGCATACACATGTTCCAACCTGATGTGGTACATCCGCTTGAGCGCCATGTACCATCTCCACCTTTTAAACGGGTGATCTATCACGAGTTTTTTTGGCCTTGACTTGGGCTTCGTTTCTAACGGTGGACATACTACTAGCATCAACATTAATTCCTTATGAATTACTACATACACAATACTGTCTACATAAGTTGACTAATTGCGAGGAAAAACAACAAAATATTTGCAAAAACAGCTTGGAGTAGCATTCATATTATGTCCTTGAAACAGAAAAGTTTACAAAGATGCATCAGGGGACAATAGACCAGCACCATGATCTTGGCTGGTGGTTTTAGGGTGATCAGCCAAAGGGCTTGCTTGATGAACTTGCTGTGGAGCAGGCACACTGCCATCAACACTACTATCAACGCTCACACGATGAGCAGGGACTTCATTGTTTAGGATTGCATCAACACCTATAGCAGGAGCAGGCACGGTACCATCAATGCTCACATGATGAACAAGGACTTCACTGTTTAGGCTTGCATCAGCAACTGTATCAGGAGCAAGGCCTTCAGCACCAACCATTGTTAGGTCAATTACCCGAGGCAGAGTAGGGTCTTTTCCAGCATCCTTTGCATGCCTTTCTATTTCAACATCTGGGCAAGGGATTTCACCGCCACTCCTAAAATCTAGAGGAGTTTTGCTTAACAGAGTTTTCTTCATCCTCTTGGATGGTGGCTTTGCTGACCCTTGCCTCTTTCTTTTAACTTCTGCCAACATGTTCTCTAGAGTGTCTCCGCAATCTTTACTGACAGGAGATTCTGAATGTTGCTATGCCATCAGTAAGTTCTCCAAAAAGACAAAAAGACTCAACCACGTGTAAGTGGGTTGACACTAAATTTACTAAGGCATAACTTTCTGAATCAATGTATCACTATTTGTATCTTGATCGTCAACTCCATGTGCAATTATAGACCTTCTTGTCAACCTCCTAGACATACTTTGCCCATGCTTGCCACCTCTTGCAAGCTTTCCCTGTTTTACCTTGTCCTCTATGTCTCCAATTGTTGCCTCTGGAACATCATCAGGTATCTCAGAGATCCTTGGAGCTGCAATGGAAGATGTGATTAAACTAGAAGTACCTTCAAAGCTACTTAATAGTTATCTAGAAGCTGGCTAATAACATAATATTAACTGGCTAACAGTTGTCATACACCACCTAAAACTCTGTAATACTTTGCCAACAACATGTATCCATAGCATGGTTGGAGAGGTACACAACTTGAAACTTAGCAAGAAACTCTCGGACCTCAGCTTTGCTTTGAAGACCATCTTTTGGACTTGTGGAGCAGCCCGCAGCAATGTCACAAGTACTACTTTTTCCGATTACTGGTAGCTGTGAATTCTTGAAGGGGCTGCAAGAAGACTTTTCTAGGGATTCTCCCCAACAATCACAGTCGACTGTCAATCCTGCTGACTACATTGTATCTCCACCAGATGTCTTTGTTGACTGCATTGTATCTCCACCAGATGTCTTTGCTGGTGTGAACATACATGTGGTTGAAACACAATCAACTGCTGTTACAAAAAGATGCCAAGCAGCAATTAAAAAAGGAAGTCAACCTTCTGGAAACAAAGTCAAACTTTTCAACAAATTATTGGACAGATTTTGGTTGTTAACAACTAGAAATACTTGTTGCATAGTGAACGAGAAAAGATTTACCACACACAGTCAACAGCTATTAGGGAGCTGATTAACAAGCATCAAGTAGCATTTACCTGCTACTAGCTCTCTAAACCTAGCAAAGAGCTATCTGTTAGGCATCTATTAATAACTGGCAAAAAGCTTTCTAAGAAGTAGTTATAGCCTATCTGCTTGCAAGCTATTGAGCAATTTGTTGTAAATAATTAGGCAATATTGGCCACATAGTCAATAAGAGTATATACCACACAATCAATAGCTAATGTGGAGCTATTTAACAAGCATAAAGTAGCTTTTACCAGCCAGTAGCTCTCTAAACCTAGCAGGTAGCTATCACCCACTAGCTATGAAAAACAATAGCTACCCAATAGCTGGTTAATTCCTATACAATAGGTAGCTATCACCCACTAGCTATGAAAAACAATAGCTACCCAATAGCTGGTTAATACCTACACAATAGCTACCTAATAGCTTGTTAAAATAGCTAAAAGCTCTCAAAACCTAGCAAATAGCTACTACCCACTATTTGTGGAAGACAATAGCTGGTGAGATAGCTACTTCCAGCTAATAGCTCTCCAAACATTCCAAATAGCTATTACCCAACCCAATAGCTATGGAAGATAATAGCTACATGATAGTTGGTTCTAAGCTGTCTGTCAAGTAGCTATTGATAGCTGACCAGATAGCTACTAGTAGCTGATAGCTCTCAAAACCAGGCAAATAGCTTTGACCTAATAGCTATGGCAAGCAATAGCTACCTAATAGCTAGTTATAAGCACTATCAAGCAGCTATTAATAACAGCTTCAGATGGCTACTTCCAGCTAATAGCTCTCCAAAATTGGCAAAAAGATATTACCCACTAGCTGTGGAAGACAGTAGATGTGATCAATAGCTATTTCCAGCTAATATCTCTCCAACCCTACAAAATAGCTATCACCCACTAGCTGTGGAAAATAGCTATCATCCACTAGCTATGGAAGCCAATAGCTAACTCATAGCTGATTAAAAGCTCTGTCACACGGCTATTAATAATAGGTCAAATGGTACTTCCAACTAATAGGCCATCACCCACTAGCTATGGAAGATGATAGCTACCTAATAACTGGTCAAAAGTTGTCTGAGAAGCAACTTTAGCCAAGTTTGGGTCTGTAATATCTACTTGCAAGCTATTAAACATCTATTTCTTGTTGCTAACTAGATATAGTGGCCACATGGTGATTGAGTGTGTATATCTACACACTATCAATCGCTATTGTATAGCTACGAAAGTCAATAGCTACCTCATAGCTGGTCAAAAGCTTCGCGACCAGCAGATATGTAATAGCTAGTACCTAGCTATTAGAGAGCTATTAAATTCTAATAGCTAGAAATACTTGCCACTAGTGAATGAGAAAGTGTTTACTCACACAATTAGCAGCTATTCTGGAGCTATTTAACAAGAGCCAGGTAGCTATTACCAGCTAGTAGCTCTCTCTAAACCTAGTAGATAGCTATCACCCACTACCTATGGAAGACATTGGCAAACTAATAGCTAGTTCAAAGCTGTATCTAATAGCTTTCTAAAAGCTTGTGATAAATAGCTATTGTAATTGGACAGTAAGTTGTATTAGTAGCCAATAGCTATCAAATAACTAACTCATAGATGTACCCAATACAGCTATTGGTTACTAATACAGCTTACTACTAATTACAAGCTATTTGACAGCTTACCACTAATTACAAGCTATTGACAGCTATTGGTTACTAATATAATTTACTACTAATACATCTATTTGACAGCTATTGGTTACTAATATAATTTACTACTAATACAGCTATTTGACAGCTTACCACTAATTAAAAGCTATTGACAGCTATTGGTTACTAATATAATTTACTACTAATACAGCTATTGGTTACTAATAGAGCTTACTACTAATACTTTTGGTTACTAATACAGCTTTTCCTTCCTTTGGAGCTTGAGTAACCAGAATTGGGAACATACCTATTGGAGTAACTTTTTCTTCTGCCATGTTGTCTCTGCACCAAACATCTTCTTCATCGAAGCAGGGATCTCTATGCCGCATCCCGGTGCCAAGCAGGAATCACTCAGCGTGGACAAAGTTGCAAAACAAAAATTGTGATAGGGATGTTGGCATGGTAGCATGCAAACACCCACCAGTATTTTATCATGAAGTTCCAACCCACAAGCTGTGCACGGCTCATCAATAATATAACGCCTCGACGTACATTTGGCATGATTGGAGGTGATGGAGAGAATACAGGTGCTTTGCTTTGTTGCAATTGTAAAATTGCATTGTCAACAAAAGCCTCCTGATTTTTGAGTCTCGCCAAGAGCACATTCTTTTGTTGCAGCCTCTCCTGTATCGAACAAAAAAATTCAGCAAAACTGTTCAAACACAAAATAAGAGGAACAACAGTATCTTCTTGATGTTCGTAAATCAACCTGTATGGCTGCAATATCGTTGTTTTCAGACGTGCCACCCTCTGCGATACCAAGAACACTAAGAACTTGCAAGTTAGCACTGATCACAGCTTGCAACGTCATCACCCTCTCCAACGGCACATTGCCACTAGCCTCAAGCGTGGCTAATTCTTCTCGTGCTTCCCATAACTGTTTCAAGAAAGTGTCTGCCTTTGACTGAACCTGCACTTCCACTTGTGCTTGCTGCATTTCTTTAGAGATCTGCCCTATTTCACTCTCAAGCTACCTAACTTTAGCTTGTACAGCAGACCGCATGATCTGTGCCAACTCTACATCCCGACTATTTGACATATCCACACTCGCCTTCGATGATTAAGCTACCAATACTGACTTGCACATTGTTTTCCCATCAGTCATGTGCGTCATTAGTCTGGATATCTTGTTGGAGAGCCCTTGCTTATGTGCCCCCAGTCGAGTAACTGAGTTCTCAGCCACAACAGCCCAAGCTACCCGGTTTGGACTTGTCGAGAGACAAGTCCGCCCTCTAGCAATTTTCAAATGCAAATGCCTTGGCAAACCAAGCAGCGTACTCACTGTTTATAGGTAACTCCTATAAACGATCTGATACAGCATCATGAATTTATCATATAGCTCTGATCGCATGGTTCGAAGCTTCACCTTCTGCCCTTTGGTTCGTAGCACCGTGAACACGGACAACCAGTCTTTCCTTGTAACATCCATAAAGTGTGGGTTCTCAACCCCGTCCAGTCTGAGGTTGTAGACTTCATGGAAGTCTTGTCTTGACATGCAAAGTTTTGTATGCTAGATTCTAGTAAATGGAGGTGGGTTCCACCTGAAATATACATATAAAACCAGTTTTATAATTAAATGGCCCATCGAAATAACATTTTTAATCATCATTTCACCACAAGAAGTAACTAATAACAGATAAAATCTCCTAAGAGGAAGGATTTTTGCACCAATAACAAATCCTAATGCTGAAACAAGACTCTCCGTGTGTAGGTATGTGTGTGTGTGTGTGTGTGTGTGTGTGTGTGTGTGTGTGTGTGTGTGTGTGTGTGTGTGTGTGTGTGTGTGTGTGTGTGTGTGTGTAGCAGTTCTAAATCTATATATATATATATACGCAAACGAACACTAACTGTTCACAGACTAACAATTCTAGAAAAGTACAGTGGCATTGCACAATAATTTATTTGCAGTTGAAAATAAATTTTGTACAAAGGTAATGAAGATAACAAAATACAGCTCAAGAATCCATAAACCCAAAGTCTGGGAAATTTTGCGTCACACTAAGAGATCCACCATTTGTTAAGAACTGGACATTTTAATCAAGGAAGGTAGCCCTCACCTACACCCATAGCCACAAGAAAACTATTCGTTAGCACGTGACTGTAAGCAGGTGATGTTGGGCATCCCAGTTGTTATCCTTGTCACCTTAAAAAAACACATAGTTCTTAACTAGTATATTGTTCTTTTTTTGAAAAAAAGTTCCTTGGCATTTTTGCCAATCTGATAAAGGAAAGTGAAAACCCATAAAGCAACTATGTATCTGGTTATTCCTCGATTTTATATATTTTTTTAAAAAAAAAACTTTCTTTGCTACACTTAAGTTATTAGGAAAAAGAAAACTTCTTTTTTAATCTGACTGGAGAGAATTTCACTCTATAGCTTTAGGCATAGTTAATCTCAAGCCAGATCACAGTTCCATTAAGGACCACCTCTTCCTTGTGGTTTGAAGTATAGAAAAAAACAATCTTTTGGAACAGATCCTACTTCAAGAACCCTTTTATAAGCACGCTGAGATATCTTCAAAGAAACTTCTAAGAATTAACAAATTTATAAACCTGAGCTCCCCCCATTTTTTATTAAAAAAAAATTAAAAAACTTTATTTCTCAAGAAATATCTATGTTTATTATGTCATGTCTGACATACTGTAGCCCAAGCCAGTTATAAACTGTTTTTCATATCATAAAACCCTAGACGAGTCAGTCCCTAGATCCAACTCAGACCTTGTCCGAGAAAGATACAACAAAAGATTAACTAGCAAAGATCAGCTAACGGGAAATATATGACTTTCCTTATAATACCAAGAAACTTGAAAACCAACTTCTTGAAGCTTTTTTGTATATACTGCAAGATGGTAGGTAAAGATCAGTTCCTATATACTTGAGTGACATTAGGAAGCGAGCAGATGATGACAAGCAAATTTTATTGAATAGTCGAGGGTCAAACCAACCAAGACCTTCAGAACTCAGTCACTATGTTGAAGTAATGATAAGTCACCGAACACTATCACTAAACTTCATAGTATGTGATGTAAAAAAGATCAAGTAAATTTGAAACCAGCTTTTTTTTAATCAATCCGGTATGTGTTGGCACTCTTAGCTCTATAAAAAATCAGAGAAAGGGCAACATATCAAAAGCTAGTACTTAGTAAATACAAAATAACTTTTAGCCGATTCAGTGAGATAGGCATCTGCTCTAGAAAACAATTCAATCTTACTAGTAGGTGATGTAATATGGTAAAAAAGGTTAAGTCAATTTGCAAAAACAATATTTACTCCTACAAGTGGGTATGTGATACCACTTACTACCTACCTAATATCAGAAGACAGGACACCATTTCCGAAACCTGTATTTAGTGCCCTCAGAATAATCTTCAGCCGATTCAATAGAATAGGCACCAGAACCAGAAAGTGAATCAGTCTAGGGACTGTCCTCTTACTCAAAGGACCTCAGCAATCTAGTGTTACAATAAACCAAAATATCTTTTAAATCTTATAAGATCATTACAGCTCATTTTTTGTGAAATTCTTGTTTTTTCTGGATCTGCAGTATCCCTTTCAAGAGTACATTACATCTATTGAGTAGCTTTTTTACAGAACATAACATCATCACCCATATATACAAATCCTTTCCTTTATGTACCATACCATCCTCTTTTCTCAGCAGCCATAATCCCTCATACCTGGTAGTCTCCCCATTTTCTTTTTTCTTTTTTAAAAATTACAGATTTTTCCTCAAAAAACCAGTTTTACAGCACATTTACGGAAATCAGACATATTACTACCATCATTCAAAAAAGACTAGGTAGTTCTTAGTTTAACTGAGCCATTCACACTTCTTCCCCTAACCAGTAAGAGTCAGTTTCCAGAACCAGGTTATATATATTTTTTTTGTTTATTTTACGAAAACAAACACCATTAGTCAAAGAGAATTACAATTTCCCATCTGTCCCAGAGTAGACATATACTCCCACTCATATTTCTCCCATAAACCAGTAAGAATAGTTTCCGGAACACTTTTCCTTTTAAAAAATCTGTATTACTGGTTTTTCAAAGCCTTTCAAAACTTTTTTTAGCATAGCTTCATAATATCAATTGACAGTCTCTAGAGCAAGAAATATTTTATGTTTGACCTGTAGATTAGGAGACGCAGACGCCTCCACGATGTCCTTCCCATTCTTTTTTACAGTAGTAAAACAGCTTCTAACACACATAGTATAGAATGCTCACACAAGTGAATACAAAGCACAATGCTAAGTGAGTATGAATACTCACCTTTCGGCTTTTATATATGTTGATGTCCATCAGAAGACGATACGCCAGACTCGGACAGGCTTCCGCCACTCGAGGTTGCCCATACGGGCCATATACTCAGGGATTGTCATCAGCTAGAGATCCGGATGCTCCAGACAGTGTCGCACCACATTCGCTGCTACTGTCTCATGCTGACCAAACCCTAGCCCACCTGCGGTAGCGTGCTGCAGGAAGCACGACTACTAAATGGAGAGAAGATTTTAAATGCTACATAGTACACTATTGTGTATAAAGCTCTATTGTGTATAAAGCTAAGATTTTTATTAAGTTAAATGCAAGGTCCAGTCCCCTTCTCCTCAGTTACACCCTGGCAACCGATAAAACACCACTCACATGGTCGATATACGGTCCGAAATCCATTATGTGATTATTGTACCAAACCTCCAGGTTGATGATACACAACCCGTTATCCATACTACCGAACCTATACTGAGTTTTATGTCATACAGTACTCCACTAGGGTAACGTATCCATGCCCCGATCTTATCGGTGTGAGTTACTCTACACAAAGACGGTGATTTTAAGTAATCATTTATTATTTCCAATTTTGTCTTGAAGTCAAAAGGTGGTTCTATAAGATAGATGACATTTTTACATAACAAAGTCCATAGTATTGGTATGGAGTAACTTTTCCTGCATTACTATACCCAGCTTATTTGCTCCTCAAGTGTATCTATCCTAATATGGATGACCGTCAAGAACTAGTTTTTGCCATAGCAACAGCTCATCTTTATCAGTCAAGAGAATCTACTCGGAGAGCGACTTTACTCCGTTATGAACTTCATTTATTTCCACAATTAGGAACCTCTGTATCTCAAACTAAATGGTGGACATATCAGTACCGAGTGACGCGTGTAACCCTTTGGGGTCGCGAGCATTTTAGGAACAATATCAGATTGGCGATGGTAACTGAGGCTCTTGGCTTAGGGCCACAGTATTATTACATAGAACATTCATTGAAGCCAGGTTTTTCTGAGCGGTTATACCTGCTAGCCCAATTCCTTCCACCTCATAAGATTTTTTGTATTGTAGTTATGGTCATCTATTAAGAGGATATTTTAACAGTACTCCACGCACCCGGGAGTATGGGTTAGTCTTGGTGACTCGTATCTTGCCTTTAGAAGAGCATCCAAACACCTGATTTTACTGCGATAGTTGTTTGTGTGATCATGTAATGGGTGGTTTAATAGAGATGTAGATGAGAGGATCCCAAAATACCTATCATCCCGGCTTCTTTTTGTCAATTTTAATAGAAGAGTTAGTTGAAAGACCTCATGTTATTTTGTGTGTGTGTGTGTGTGTGTGTGTGTGTGTGTGTGTGTGTGTGTGTGTGTGTGTGTGTGTGTGTGTGTGTGTGTTATGTCCATGGATATGCATCATGGAACAAAATGAAACTGAAGAAGAAACATACAATGGTCACGGTTGGGTGGTGAAGCTATAGGGACATGAAGCACCTTGTAATGGTGACAGGGAAAAAAGCAATCAAAACATGTCCAATCAAAGGTGGCAAGCTTGAGACTAAGCTACCCTGTTTCAAACATGCAATACTTTCAGTTGTGCATGTCTGTGTGTGTGTGTGTGTGTGTTTGTGTGCGTGTGCGTGTGCGTGTGTGTGTGTGTGTGACATAGAAATAGAGAGGGATGGTAGATATTGACCACCCTGCCTCAGAGAGCGAGAGAGAACCTGAGAGACATGTTGCCATGTTGTGCTGCGTGCCCTGCTGCTATTGCTTCTTGCTTGAGACGAAGAGAAGCTACATGAATGCGCTCAATGTGCTCAACACCCACGCAAGTACGAGCTTCTGTGACTTCTCTCGCATGTACGAGCTTTGGTGTTTTTTTCGAGTATTTTTTGAATCCAAAAATTTCAAAGGCGCTAACAGCTAATGACATAGTTATTAAGTGGCTATTAAAAAGGAGCTTTCAACCCATAAAAGTGTACCACCCACTCATGCTTCCACCCAGATAGGCTAGGCTGATTATACCCTTTTCAAATGTGTGTTTTCTAGGTCAATTTCAGTTCGTTTCCTTCTCCAATTACTCTCAATTTCATATCGTTTCCTTAGCCAATTACTCTCATTTCAATTTTCCAATTACCCTCATTGCAATTGTATGACCCTATATTAAGCTCATAACCTTCATACTCTTCATGACCCTATATTAAGCTCATAAGCTTTGCTTTTGGAGCTCCACAACCCATTTAATTAAATCACAAAGATTTACCCTAATTCAAGGGATGTGTGTGTGTGTGTCTCTCTCTCTGTCCCCATTGAAATTCCTTGTACACGATCTACTTTCTTTAGGCTACTCAAGCACACAAAAGCTCTTAGCCACTTGTTTAGCAAAAGGATAGTATTGTTAGCCTTTGGGTCATGGATTCAAAGTGCTACTAGCTTTAGTTTTCAAAATGGCATCTAGCTATGATTCCCTCAAAACTAATGAATCCAAAATTGTAGCGACCATAATATTCGCTACTCAGTCTACTCCACATTTTCAATACATAGAATCTACATGGATTCCTTTGGAGATTCTGTATCATCCTCAAGAGTTCCAATAAAATCTCATATTGCAGCAACTTGTAATCGAGCTCATCGCCTCTAGCATATCAAGGGACAATAGACTGCGCTAACCAGTTGGCCCCGAGCACCTCGGTGCCAAATATGGAACGGATCACATTGAAAAACAAATCGATGCTATGTCCTCCTTCGCTTGTCGCCTAGTCGATAGCATGGCTACCTCTCTTGCCCGCCAGTTGGCCTCCCTCTATGTCTCGCACGTCTTCTGCCCTGGCAGGTTATTTTTGCTACTATTCTTTTACTCGTCAATCCCCAAGGGATCCTCCAAGATTCTTTTTAATAAACCCAATTCCAAAATTGAGGACACCTATTAATTAGACCTATCTTTTACTATGAAAACATTAATAATTTTTGTTTTAATTTGACAATGGGCCCTTTATTTTATTTTTTCCTTTTCATTTTATTTTGTTTTAGAAATGTCAATGTGAGCCTTTCAATTTGTTATGTAAGTGGGGCCTTAGTAACATATAAGCCATTTGTGATTATGTATGTATAATGGATAATAAATTTTTATTTAAAAATACAAAAAAATGACATGTGATTGTAAAGCACTCTCACTCCCCATACCTCTCAACACAAACCACCACAACCCCCCCCCCCCCCCCCCCCCCCCCCCCCCCCCCCCCCCCCAAATAATGGTAGGCCTTTGTGACTCTTCACCTTGTTAATATGGGATGATTGTCTAATCCTCCTCACGTAACATCCTTGAAATCAATTTATTCCCTATTTAGGGATGCAAGAAGAGGCTTCATGGATCCCATACAAATTCTCACTAGCAACCTTCCTTGATTGCAAACTAGGGTAAAGGGGCCATTTAAAAATCGGGTTCCTATCATGGGATTGCCGGGGCCTATTAATAAAAGAGCTTTCTTCCAATGCTGAGACGTCTAGGCATGGGTTGGACTGGTTAGCCAAAGGTGCAATGAGATCCTGACTATTAGATCATGGGTTCAAGCTGTATTAGCGCAACGACAGATCCTCACTATTAGATCATGGGTTCAAGCTGTATTAGCGCAACGACAGATCAATCGTCCTTCATTGTCTTCCTTTACATGGTGTTTTTTGTTACACAAGATTTTTTGCTTGGTGTCCTGCGTCGTGAGTGCTTCACTGTTCGCGACCTTGCTTCTATCCCGGCTGCGCCTTGTGCTCAGCTCTCGATTGCACCCTCCCAAACTGAAAATAGTGCAACACGTAATCGGCAATTTGTAGCTTCTCTTAGGTGGCTCTAACATGGCCCTTTTACCTTATTGAGCCATGTGTGAATTTCTTTATGTGAATTTTGATATTTCAATTTTCATTTTTTAGAAGTAAGCTAGAAGCACTTTTTGTTAAACCGGTGGGCTCTTTGTGAATTTCTTTAAGTCTTGATATTTCAAATGCATTTTGTCAGAACTAAGTTATAGACACTTTTCCTTGATGAACACTTGAGATTCAATTCCCCATGTACATGGACACCTAGATAGCTATTAAGCTAAACACAACATAACTTTTAAGTGCATGAAAAGTGAGTGAAAAAGGGCACAGTTGCTCTAGAATCCAACTTCTTATATTAGTAAGGAGGTTAGCATTTTTTCATGCAAAAACTTAAAATGTCACAAGGAATAGATAAGCTTTAAGCATCGGAGTTGGCTAGCATGACTATACAGGAGTTACACAAGTTAAGGAATGAGGGCTCCATAATGCAGGAAGCAAGTACATTCTTTGATTAATACCCCAAGCATTGAAGCTTGCCTTGGTGGTATTGTCCACAAGAAGCATTCCTGGATAGCCAGGGTAGGAGCCGGTTCCAAACGAGCCGGTACATGCAGTGGCAGCCTCTAAGGGGGCTAATGCATCTCCTTGAAAGTAGCCCGTGCCGAAGGGGTTGGTTGCAACCCCAGCTAAGAGCATAGCAATGTTGATAATCATGCCATCCATCCCCACATCATGATTTGGTGGCAATAATGCAGGGTTAGGTGGGCCAAAGGCAGGTATAGCAAAGGGCCATGCGCAAAGACCAGGGCATTGGCGACCCGCATTGCCTACCCATACAAAGGGCATTTGTGACTTGCTCTTACCATTGGTGGCTAAAGGGGTGTAGTCGTGGAAGCCACAAGAATCCATGCAAAAATGCTCCACAAAGACATCTGCAGATGTGAGGATCAAGTACAAGGTGTTTGTGGCATTAGCATTGTCTTTCGGTGTGGGAATGGAGGGTAACGATTGGGTCACAATTGCGTTACGGAGGAGGGTCTCCATGTGAATGCGCTGCAAGGTCTTGCCCGAGGAGTATTTCTTGTCTGAAATTTGGGCACCAACAGTGACTTTAGCAGCCACCCTGGCATTCCTTTTGTCCACGTAGCTCCTGGCAGTCTGCCACCAGCTCCAAACAGACGGCGCCACGCGGCCGGTCCCTATTGGCTGGGAGAACGATTTAAAGAAATCGACGACGATTGAGCGCTGCGAGGAAGTGAAGGCACCATACCAAAGCAGGTGAACCAGCAGCTCTGACTGGCTATTTCCGGTCAACAGGGTGCCATTATGGTACGTGAGCATGGGAGCAGGAGAGGGCACCAATGATGTAAGGTGGCGTGTGATGATAGACCGGAACCTATTGGCAAAGATGATATGGCGGCCTCTCATTGGGTGCGCATCGCTGAGGTGGCGCGCTATTGGCGGAACGTGGCCGTCTGCCAAAGACAGCGGCCCTTGTAGGATGAAAAAGAGGAGAAGCAAGCTGAATCTGGGAAAGACATCAGAATAGCTGTAGTCGGCCATGGAAGCTTTACAATAAGCAACATAAGCGAACAGCATTTATAAGGTTCGCTCTCTCACTCTCTCTCGCTCTCATGCGCGTACAGCCCACCACACACATTCGGGGATATCTATGTCCCAAAGGCTCTCTCTCTCTCTCTCTCAGTGACTCACACACACACACACACACACACACAAACAAACGCGTACAACCCACACAACTTCTTACATTCTTATGGATTCATCTGTCCCACCGCATCTCTCTCTCTCTCTCTCTCTCTCTCTCTCTCTCTCTCTCTCTACAGTACTCTCTCTCTCTCTCTCTCTCTCTCTCTCTCTCTCTCTCTCTCTCTCTCCACACACACACACACAGACACAGTTGTACACAACGTAGCCTTCTTTTGCACGCACATAATGATCTGTCCCACCGCAACAGTTTTACCTTTTTTTTTTAAACCTCCCACCATCATCTTTACAAAGTTGGCCGGCGCCTACCCTTACACTCTCTTGACAAGTGCTGCTTTTTTGTATCGCTCTGCTCCGTTGCAAGCAAAAACAAAGGTCTCCCTAGGCCTATAGTTTTGGGCAGAGTTTGGTCATACACCTCCCACTCCGTTAGCTGCCAAAAGCACCCGGCCCTAAAGCTGGCAAGCCTCTATCACTTTTTGACTTGTCATTCTTGCTCGTGATGTTGTCTGTCCCTTCCTTGCCCCTTTTGACTCGTTGATGTGTTGCATCCAACTTACCAATATTTATGGGTAGCAAGACCTAAAATTGACGCTTGTTTTTCCTGTCAAGGGCTATTTTGCCTCTCAAAATAGGTACTTCAATAAAACCTCCTATAGGTACTTCAATAAAACCTCCTGTCATTTGACATGCTAGAATCTTGAAATTGTCTGTCATTTTTATACCCTTAAATTTACATTATATATGACAAATTATGTAAGTTGATCACATTACACAAAGCATATGAAAGGGAGCTTGGAAAATTGCCTGTTAAAAGAAATTTCTACTATGTCTGTCAATTTTAGGCCTTGATGGGTAGAGTATATGTTTAGGATGTGCAAGTGAGTGGGTTGAACCCCACTGAGCTCAGCTTTGTGGTGTCCTACTAAGTCCTTTTCTTTGTGGTGTCCTGTTAAGTCCTTTTGTAACTACACCCATGTCAATCTTTGTAAAAACACCATATAATGTGAAAACTCTTGCTTGTGCATATTAAGTAACATCAAAGCTCTTACCTCTTTGGTTGACTTGATCCCCCACTTGTATCTCTAAGAGCACAAAGGTTTTTTCTAAGCGGCTGAATTTCCTCCTTGTACAGCTACAAATCTGAAATACTAGTAGAAATTTACAAATTTGTAGGATTTTTGAACTATTTTGTAGTATATTTTACCGGTTTTTTTACCCTTTGCCATCGTTTGCAACCGGCTAATCTTGTTTTACAATTGGCTCAAGGCTAAGCTAAGGTACACCTTTCTCGAACACTACAAAGGAGCTTTTGCTTATCCAACAGATTACAAAAATTCAATTTTTCAATAAGTAACTCTAGTAAGCCCAAGACATGATATGACTACAATGTGCAAATCCAGCAAAAACTAGGTTAGGCATGTCACGGAACATTCTTCTAGTATTAAAGGATCTCTTCATGCTTTTATTGCCAATCTTCCATGTAATTTCTTTGTGGGTCTCTTCGTAGCTACTAAATTAAGGAGATACATGACCACAAAGCCTCAACCTCTTAAAAGTTCAAACCTTATAGCTATAGCCAACATTCAAGCTTAATCACACTCAATAAAGTACACATGTAAAAGAGTAACCTGTTGAACCCAAGGCCAAATCAAAATCTACTTACAATAACAAGCGTTCAGGGCTAGCATTCATGACAACAGCCACAAAAAGGGCATGATGCAAACGCCAGCCAACCAAACTATGGCATGTACTATCTGGGTGCCCAAGGCAACATTTAGTCTTGAGTCTTTTACAAAGGACAGCCCGTCATTTGGTTCCATAGAGCTTGCGATCACCATCAAAACCGCAGAGTGAACTTAAAGCCACAAGGTCAAAAAGCCCAAGGCAAGAGCTAGTTATCATTGACTATGCCATGAGTCCAATGAGCCAAAGATACCCCACATAAAGTCTAGCAAGGTCACAGAGAGGCCACAACAACAATAAAGTAGAGGTGAGTGCCTAGAGCAAACCATCTCTCCCTTAAAAGATGGAAAAATTGAACTATCACACTACTAGCATTACGACTCTAAGGCCACAATTCTGTCACAATCTCTTACATCCACCTTTGCGGCCATCTTTTTTTTTTTCAAACCTCACAATTTTTAACTGAATTGTATTAAGCACACCATTAAATTACAAAACCACCTCAAGCTCACGCCGAGCCTTGAGGTGCTGAAGATTACACATTGTGGATGTCTATCGCCTCTCATTGAGGCTTATCCTCACCGGCTTACACAAAGTAGGTGAATTATAGTTCTAGGTTTTATTTATCGCAAGTTGCCAACAAGGCATGGGTACCCCTATACCAATCTTCCGAGTCATGCTTGCATCCGAGCGTAAAGATCGCCACTCTGCTTTCTTGTATAATCTATGAGAAGCTTGCCACGTCAAGTCTCCTTCAAACACACGGCAATTACTTGCCTACCATATATGATGAAAGAAGAAGTATCTGATAGTTTGAGTGCAGGTAAGAAGAGCAGGACTTCACAACTGCTTGCCATCAAGGAACAGATTAGTCTTGAAGAATCTGATCTGCCATGTCCTTTGGACCTACTTGCAAATTTTTCCTTCCAGGCCTCTGATCGCCTGGCATTCCATGAATAGGTGGGCCAAATCCTCACTAGCTATCGTGTACCCAAGGCCCAATTCCTCTCTCCTGGATCTTTACGCCCGTTAGTAGTAGAGCACCCCACATCACCTTCCATAAAAATACCTTCATAAAATGTGGTCACTTTGGCTTCTAGATGTTCTCCATGACTACCTCCCACCGTTCTTCCGACCATTGTCTTCCATATATTGTTGATGGGGCTAGACCAATTATTCTCGTGTAGAATTGCATGATAAATGCCTTTAGACCGGGGTTTCCTTAAAAGACTACTTTCGAGCCATCTCCAGGCATTCCACTCAAACCTAGATTCACAGATTGTCATTACAACATTGGCAAGCTCTTTTATCACTCTGTTGACTAACAGAATCTCATAGCCACGAGTTGATATTGGGTTGCGAGAAGGTCAATGGTTTTCCAACTCTTACTGTTATTGTCCCCAGAAGTCAGCTAGCTGATTCAAACCATTATTATTCACTTTCCTGGAAGTTTCTTTGCGGCCATCTTAATGAATCAAAAAAAGGGCCCAAAAATTGTAAATAGGGAATGCATAAGAGATGAAAGAGTTGCGTCACAACCTCCTAACCATGTGAAAGTCATAAATCCCATTGTTTTTTATCTATCCTACTATGACTCGTCATTTACCTTGTGTGCTCTTCAAGTTACCTCGTTCTCACTAATTGGCCTTGTTCTACCAAGTTTGTGCTCATGCCAGATGGGTGGGTGTCATAATAATCAATATCTAATTCTCCTAAATGATTTTCTCATATTAAACTAATCATTTAATGTGGGGAAGGCCAGGGGAGAAAAAGCTAGAATATTGGTTAAGCTAGCAGACCGGCCACAGTAGGGATCCAAAGGAGGGAAAATAGGGATCCAAAGGGGGGGCCATCTGCAAAAGAGCCATGTGCAAAAATGGGCTAAAACGACCCTAAGGTTCAGCCCATTAAGACTTCCAAAATGCTCAGGTTCCAAAATTCAAAGGTTGTGTCCAAAGGTCAACCCTAGGGAAAATTGGATGCTTTGTGTGTGCCCTAAAAGTCTTTGCACATCCCTACATGGGAGGGGGCGAGCCCTAAAGGTAGGGGATGAGAGATAAATCCACACACACACACACACACACACACACACACACACACACACACACACACACACACACACAGGCTCCCTTTACACAAAGGGAATGAGGGACACATGTCAGCTCCCTAGGCCAGATGCCCACAAGGTGTGCCCAATTTCTATTGGATGACCCTTGAAGTGGACCAATGAAAATTAAGCTAGAGTAAATCTAGTTTAATTAATTTAAAAACATTTAATAAAAGAAACCAATTAGAATTAAGTCTCCTAGAAGACTATTGGGCAGTCTCCCAAGGGGTCGAATAAGCATTCAGGAGCCCCATGGCTTGCCTGATTCCTACTGGCCAGGAGGCAAAGGGGTCCAATGAGAGTTTAGTTTAATTATTTATTACCTAAAGCTCTCACCAAAGGGGAAAGGGGGACACATGTCAGAAGGCTATCACTTATGCTGCTTAATTGTAATTGGCTTGACTTGGGGAGGGCCAATGAGGCTTCAGGAAGAGCATTTAGCAAGAGGGCTCGCCCAAGAGAGAGAGGGGGCTGATTTTTGCAAGGCATTATCACACACACACTCACACAAGCTCATGTGTGAAGAAAGAGAAGACTATCTCTTCCCAAGCTTTAATGGAGAACTCATCACCTACTCCAAGCTTGTGAGATAGAAGCCTACATCAACACTCTCTTGGCATGTGGATGCAAATCCAACCAAGATCCAAGCTTCAATGCATGCTCATCTCCTCTACCAAGCTAATTACTAAGCTAAGCTATGCTACATATGAGTGATTATGTGAGGAGATGTACATCTTTCTCGTAAGATACTCCTTCCTCTCAATCTACTCTCATACCCTGCTAGCTCTCACCATCTTCGAAGGTGTGTGAGGTCTTGGGTCTGAGAACGGGGATAATTCAAGTTGTGTTTGTTAAGTGTTTTGCTTAGTGCATGAAGTTTCCATCTTCATTGCACTAGCTAGTCTTGAAGGAACACAAAGAATTGTATTGTACAATGTCTCTCTTGATGGGAGAAACCATAATACAAAGCCTTTTGGAGGGGGGACCGGCTCCATGAAAATCCGGTCCTCAACTGTTGTCAATAGCTTAATTGCTCTCTCTTTTGAAAGTATTGTCGATGCTATCTAACTAGGTGTTATGCTTTTTGTTGCTCTCTCCACCCAAGAACTCTTGTAATTCTCATTAGGAATCTATTCTAATGAAATGCCCACTATGTTCATGCTAATTTCCGCTACACATAAGTTATTAGGCCATTAAATGTTACATTGGTATCAGAGCTCAAGGTTTCTCTTTTCTTGCTCAAGAAGGGAGGTCCTCAAGCTAGCTACAAATGGTTGGTATTATTAATTGCCTGTGAGTAAGTAGAATAGGGATTTTTCAGCCTTGCAGTGCGCCTGCCTTCGTGCAATTAACAGGGCATCACCGTCAAGAGCTATGGTCTTAATAGTGGAGTCCTACGGGGCTTGCCTACGGCTTAACCACTATTGAGCTATTAGAAGCTTGACAGGAGCCGGTGCTGTTTTGGTGTCGAAAGACCCCCTCTTCTATTCCTTGCAATTAATGGTATTCGAGCCACGGGTACAGTAGCTTGAGTGCTTTTTCTAAAGGGGTAAAGAGGAGTAGCAACTAGGGCTTGAAGTGCCAAAGTACACCTAAAAGGTTTACACCTAAAAGTTGTTAGAATGGCTGACAATAGTAAAGAGAGTGAAATTAATGTTGATAACTTTGATTTTGCTCATGAGCAAGCTACTAATGATGGTTCAATGCTTGTTAACTATCTTGTTTCTAGGCTTCAACAAGCCATGGGCAATCCATCTCTCTAAAGTGAAGTGCAACGGCAGCTCTGTGCTCACAGGATTCTCCAAGCTCATCACCATGACGAGAGAACACCTAGGAAGCCTCCTTGTGAGACTACCAAAAGAGGTCTCTCTCCGATTCGGGAAGAAGAAGAGAATCCATATGAAGGGCTCAAGAATTTACTTCTTGATGATGCATCTCCTTCCCAAAGGAGAACTCAAGAGCCTCCACCGAAGGAATGAGAAAGAAGCGAGTCTCCCGCCACCTCGGCGGAGATGGCTCCACGAAGACGGCGGGCTAAACGCTCTCCATCACCACCAAAGCGGAGAAGACCATCACACTCTTCTCCACGCCATAATTCAAAGAGGGGTGATAAAAAGCAAGAGAAGAAAAAGGCGAGAAAGAGGACACCCTCTTCTCCATCTTCTTCATCCTCTTCCTCTCATGAAAGCTATGGTGAAGACGACAAAGATCAAGACAAGAAAAAGGCGAGCAAGAGGTCACCCTCTTCTCCACCTTCTTCAAATTCTTCACCTTCTGAAGAAAGTGATGGTGCAAGCTTTGAACCATCAAAAAGAAGAGGTCATAGGAAATCCTATGCCTCATGGAAGAGGTCGTCCAAGTTGAAGAAATTCAAAGAGGGAGGGAAGAGCATCTCTTTCCTTACCTATGATGGTACCTTTGGTGCTACGGACAAAGTCTTGGCCTTTATCCAACAATTCGATGCGGTGTTTGGAGATGAGGGCTTCACGGAGTCCTCTAAGCTACGCCATGTAGCTATGCACTTTCAAAAAGTCCGCCAGACAATGGTGGTCTAGCCTACGAGCCAACGGTGAAGCTCCACGAACATGGAAAGCTTTAAGAGCTTCCATTATGAAGCAGTTTTTGGCCACTGATGCCAAAGACAAAGTACTCACCGAATGGCGAAGCTTAAAGCTCTCTCCCAATGAATCTATCCACAAATATGTAGACAAGTTTTGGGACCTACAACTCAAAGCCACTGTCTTCAAAAAGTTGGATTTTGGAGAGCAAAAGCAACAATTTTGTGCGGGCTTAACCGAAGAAATGGCGGAGTATGTCAACTCCCAAAGACCACGTACCATATCGGCGGTAATACACCACACTATGGTCGCCTCTCGAATCAATTTCCAAACGGGGGCAAAAAGAAATAATAAGCCCCCGGAAAATAAGGGTTCCAATGAGCCTAAGGGGAAGGACAATGTCCAAAAGTCTCCTAAGGGCAACTCCAACAAAGCTAAAGAGAAGGGAGTTTACAAAGGTAAGAATAAACTCTCTCCTGAAGAGCTTGAGCGTTATCGTAAGGATAACCGGTGTTTCAAGTGTGGCGAACAAGGGCATGCGTACCGCGCTTGTCCCCAAAAGAACAACCGCCAAGATCCTCCTAGAGCTTCCTTGGTTGAAATCCAAGAGGAGGAGACTCACCAAACTCACCACAAAGGATCTCCTCTATGCCATGCTTGGGGAAAGGTAAGAGAACATGATGCTTTTATTCTCTTTGACCCTGGTTCTACTCACAATTTTATATCTATAGAGTTGGCCACCAAGCTAGGAATACAATCCTACGAGATGGGAGATGTCCTACCCGCAGACAGTGCCTTCAAGGGGCAAGAAGCTTCAGTCACTCCCTTAATCGGGAAATTGAGGCTTCATGTCCAAGGCTATGTGGACAAAGAGGACTTCTTTATCTCTCCTCTCAAGCATGAGGATGTAATCCTAGGGGCACCATGGTTTGACCGCCTGGCTGCCGATGTTAAATTTCCTGAAAGGAGAATCTCCTTTAAGTTCAGGGAAAAAGACATGTATATAGATGCTAAGGAAATGGGTAACACCATCCCCATTGTACATACACCAGCTTTCAACAAGTCAATAAAGAGCTCTATTTCCGTGTACATGATTTTTGTTAAAGACTCTCAAAATGAACCTAATGCTTTAGCAAAAGAAAATAAAAGCAACCAAAAGGAATTAGAGTTATCCAATTTTCTCAAGGGGTTTCAAGATGTTTTTATTGACGACATCCCTTGTGAGCTACCTCCTAAACGAGGTAATGATGACCATGCAATTGAACTTCTTCCAGGAAGTTCACCGCCTAATAAACCTCCTTATAGAGTTTCTCAAGCTCAACAAGAGGAGATTATGTGGCAAGTGCATGAGCTAGTTGATAAGGGTATGGTTAGGCCAAGCTCATCTCCATTTTTCTCACCTGTGCTATTAGTGCAAAAGAAAGACGGCACATATCGTATGTGTGTCGACTATAGAGCACTAAATAGGATCACTATCAAGAATAGGTTTCCCGTTCCACGGGTAGAAGACCTATTTGATAAGCTACAACGATCGACCTACTTCAGTAGGGTTGACCTAAAAAGTGGCTATCATCAAATAAGGATAGTTGATCAAGACATTGTAAAGACCGCATTTCGTACTACATTTGGTCTTTACGAATACATTGTCATGCCTTTTGGCTTGACCAATGCTCCAGCCACATTCAACCGCTTGATGGAGAAGCTGTTCAGGCCTCATCGAACCTTCACTGGAGTGTTCTTTGATGATATTATCATCTACTCTAATTCATTGGAGGAGCACAAGCAACACCTCCAGGTAATATTTCAAGTTTTAAGAGAGAATAAACTTTATGCTAATCGAAAGAAAAGTGAATTTTTCTTGCAAGAGATTCAGTATTTAGGTCACATTATCTCTCAAGATGGCATCCAAATGGATCCATCCAAGTTAGAGGTAATAAAAGGATGGCCTAAACCAAGGAATCTGCATGAACTAAGAAGCTTCATAGGTATGTGTGCATACTATAGACGCTTCATAAAAAAGATCGCACAAATTGCGGGACCATTACATGACCTAACAAAGAAAAGCGTTAGGTATACATGGTCTACTAAGGAGAACAATGCTTTCGAAAAGCTTAAAGAAAAGCTTATCTCTCAACCTGTGCTTACACTACCGGATCTCTCAAAACCATTTGAGGTCCAATGCGATGCTTGTGGTGATTGCCTTGGAGCTGTTTTGCTCCAAGAAGGGCACGCCATAGGCTATGAGAGTCGAAGGCTCGACCCTGTTGAGCAAGCTCTAGGCATATACGAAAAGGAACTCCTTGCAGTTCTACATGCCTTAGACTCATGGAAGCACTATTTATTGGGGACTCCTTTCATTCTGTGAACGGATCACCAAAGTCTTAAGTACTTCATGACACAGACCAAGCTCTCCGACAAACAAATGAGGTGGGCAAATTTCCTTTTGCAATTTCATTTTCATATTGCTCACATTGCTGGCAAGCATAATCAAGTAGCTGATGCACTCTCAAGACGGCCGAGAGTGAATGCGGTTTCCATAGCAACTCACAATGATCTATCTTCAATGATAGATGAGTATGCTATTGATCCCGATTTTAGAGATGTGATTTCAGCCCTTGCATTAGGGAAGAAAGAAGAACCATTTACTTTACAAGATGGTTATCTTCTCTATGGCAATAGACTATGCGTTACTAACTCACTACGTGAGAAAGTAATGTATGAATCTCATGCTCCACCTTATGCGGGGCATAGAGGGATTTAGTCTACCTTAAAGGGAATTGAAACATGTTTCTATTGGCCTACCATAAAAGTGAGCATACAAGAGTATGTTTCCAAATGTGTGGTATGCCAAAAGACAAAATTTGATAGAGGGAAGCAACTTGGATTGCTTCAACCCTTGCCAATCCCTCATTCACCATGGGAGAGCATATCCATGGATTTTATCTTTGGATTGCCTAAGTCCATCCATGGGAATACGGGAATATGGACGATAGTAGACAGGTTTAGTACACAAGCTCATTTTATACCTGTCAAAAAGACTATCAAAGCCCATCAAATGGCAACCCTCTTTATTTCACAAATTTTCAAGTACCATGGCTTGCCCATGTCCATAGTGTCGGATAGAGATCCTAGAATGACCAGTAATTTTTGGAAGGGTCTCTTTGAGAATTTAGGAACAAGGCTAAACTTCTCTTCGGCCTATCATCCACAAACTGATGGCCAAAGTGAAATAGATAACCTAACCATTCTCGATCTACTAAAAGCCTATGTAACGGAAGTAGATCAAAGATCCCAATGGGAGAAGTACTTACCCTTAGTGGAGTATGCTTACAATAACACTGTACATACTTCCACAGGAAAAGCACCTTTCGAGGTAATTGAGGGAAGATCAAAAAGTCCCTTTCTACTTAAGGTACATGGGAAGATCTTCTCTGTAGATGAGTAAAGCCGAGACCTACAAGAATCTTTCCAAAAGATTAAGGATGCTATCTCTATCTCACAGCAAAGGCAAAAGGCTGCTGCTGACAAGCACAGAAGAGCCCAAGCCTTTAAAGAAAACGATTGGGTCTTGTTAAAGTTTCCCAAGGCTGGATTAAGGCACACAACGGGCAAGAATCCTACGGGTCACCAAAAGTACTATGCTAAACTAGCAAAAAGGTACTATGGTCCCTTTCAGATTCTTAGGCCAATCAATGAGATGGCCTATCAACTCAAGTTGCCCAATCATTGGCTCATACACAATGCTTTTCATGTGAGCCTATTAAAGCCTTACAAAGGAGAGCCACCTCAAGAACCAACTATTGAAGACCCACCGGAGATCGAGGACCAAGAAGAGGTGCTGCAGCCCGAGTCCATTCTCCGACATGAAGACAAGGTACTAAGAGGCGGTAAGACTATCCGACGATATCTTATTAAGTTTAAGAATTATCCTTTTGAAGATGCTAGATGGATGCAAGGCATACAATTAAAGGATAACCTAAACCTTGTCAATGCTTACAATGCTTCCCAAGAGTAAGCAAATGTACAAAATGTTAAAAATGAACAAAATTTTTGTCTTATAAGACTCTCTTTTTCTTTATTTGTGCACAAAAATGAAGTAGTATGCATGCTTAGATCAAGTTTGCGGAGACGACGTCTCCCAAACACCAAGTAGAGCTTGTCACTCTACTATGGAAGACTGATAGGACTAATGTGCAGACATGCTTGCCGTAGCCTCAGGCTCTCAAGCGCCAAATGGACTAGTCATCCATTGTGGAATGATGTCGTAGGGTAACATAGGGATCCTCTACCCGCTAAGAAAAGGACTCATGAACATGCTTTATCTTCTCTACACCATAGTCGAGGACGACTATGATTTCAAGAGAGAGGTAATGTCATAATAATCAATATCTAATTCTCCTAAATGATTTTCTCATATTAAAAGGATCATTTAATGTGGGGAAGGCCAGGGGAGAAAAAGCTAGAATATTGGTTAAGCTAGCAGACCGGCCACAGTAGGGATCCAAAGAAGGAAAAATAGGGATCCAAAGGGGGGGCCATCTGCAAAAGAGCCATGTACAACAATGGGCTAAAAAGACCCTAAGGTTCAGCCCATTAAGACTTCCAAAATGCTAAGGTTCCAAAATTCAAAGGTTGTGTCCAAAGGTCAACCCTAGGGAAAATTGGATGCTTTGTGTCTGCCCTAAAAGTCTTTGCACATCCCTACATGGGAGGGGCGAGCCCTAAAGGTAGGGGATGAGAGAGAAATCCACACACACACACACACATAGGCTCCCTTTACACAAAGGGAATGAGGGACACATGTCAGCTCCCTAGGCCAGATGCCCACAAGGTGTGCCCAATTTCTATTGGATGACCCTTGAAGTGGACCAATGAAAATTAAGCTAGAGTAAATCTAGTTTAATTAATTTAAAAACATTTAATAAAAGAAACCAATTAGAATTAAGTCTCCTAGAAGACTATTGGGCAATCTCCCAAGGGGTCGAATGAGCATTCAGGAGCCCCATGGCTTGCCTGATTCCTATTGGCCACGAGGCAAAGGGGTCCAATGAGAGTTTAGTTTAATTATTTAATTACCTAAAGCTCTCACAAAAGGGGAAAGGGGGACACATGTCAGAAGGCTATCACTTATGCTGCTTAATTATAATTGGCTTGACTTGGGGATGGCCAATGAGGCTTCAAGAAGAGCATTTAGCAAGAGGGCTCGCCCAAGAGAGAGAGGGGGCTGATTTTCGCAAGGCATTATCACACACACACTCACACAAGCTCATGTGTGAAGAAAGAGAAGACTATCTCTTCCCAAGCTTTAATGGAGAACTCATCACCTACTCCAAGCTTGTGAGATAGAAGCCTACATCAACACTCTCTTGGCATGTGGATGCAAATCCAACCAAGATCCAAGCTTCAATGCATGCTCATCTCCTCTACCAAGCTAATTACTAATCTAAGCTATGCTACATATGAGTGATTATGTGAAGAGATGTACATCTTTCTCGTAAGATACTCCTTCTTCCTCTCAATCTACTCTCATACCCTGCTAGCTCTCACCATCTTCGAAGGTGTGTGAGGTCTTGGGTCTGAGAACGGGGATAATTCAAGTTGTGTTTGTTAAGTGTTTTGCTTAGTGCATGAAGTTTCCATCTTCATTGCACTAGCTAGTCTTGAAGGAACACAAAGAATTGTATTGTACAATGTCTCTCTTGATGGGAGAAACCATAATACAAAGCCTTTTGGAGGGGGGACCGGCTCCATGAAAATCCGGTCCTCAACTGTTGTCAATAGATTAATTGCTCTCTCTTTTGAAAGTATTGTCGATGCTATCTAACTAGGTGTTATGCTTTTTGTTGCTCTCTCCACCCAAGAACTCTTGTAATTCTCATTAGGAATCTATTCTAATGAAATGCCCACTATGTTCATGCTAATTTCCGCTACACATAAGTTATTAGGCCATTAAATGTTACAGTGAGCATACGAGTTCGATGGATAGTTGCTAGGCTAGCAAACCTTGCCATCTCAAATGGGGGGAAAAAAGGTAATGAGAGGAATTTATTTTTTTTTCCATACTCACAATTGTGAGTTAAGAGAGATTATATCAACTCAAAAAGAATACAATTGCCGTCAAGCATACATGTGCCTTGGGGGGGCTATGGTCCCAACAACAGAGGCTTGTACACAAACACAGAGGAAACAAAACCAATGGTGAAAAGCCTACTCTCTCAAGTGTTCTAAGCAACTCAATGCATGCGTCCATTCATCATCCTTGTCCTCTGACCT
Organism: Adiantum capillus-veneris; assembly: GCF_014529385.1. Lineage (NCBI taxonomy): Eukaryota > Viridiplantae > Streptophyta > Polypodiopsida > Polypodiales > Pteridaceae > Adiantum > Adiantum capillus-veneris. The sequence continues at coordinate 77,103,582 of NC_140943.1, read as the reverse complement.
TCTTCTTGCTCCAACACCATGGATATGCGCATGATATCATCAAAACGAGCCATAGCCAGTTTGGTCTTCAAAACTCGAAGGTTTCTAGACTTCCAGACATGGTCTAGGTAGCAAAATCTAGTAATTTGGGTGTACACCAAGATGGCTTGGCTTTGGAAACTCCGCCCTCCTAAGATCACGTCATCAATAAAGAAGATGATCTTCCAAGTCTTTCGTACCAATTTGCAAACCTTGACGGCCAACCCCCATGAAGTAGAGAACTTGAAGATAGATGAAGGGGGTTTTCAGAGGTTGGCCTACAACCAGAGCAGGTGTCAGAATCAAGCCCTCTAGTGTGCACCTTGATCCTAGTAGGCAAGGCTCCCCAGAGCACCTTCCAGATGAATACCTTCATGTATTGCGCACATTTAGTCTCCCAAATGGCCTTGGTGCTCTGTTTCTAGCGCTCCTCTGTCCTATTTTTCTTCCAAATTTTGGTGAGTGGTACGAACCAATCTGCTTTGTATATCATCACATTATAGATACTCTGGATCTTGGAGAGAAAGAACGCTCTATCTTTTGGCCAAGGTCAGGTTCTCCAATCAATTTCTGATCCATTGATAGGTGGAGGTGAGATTGTAAGCACTTCCGAGAGTCTACCAATCAGAAGCCTTTCATACATACCCAAGTTATGTTTCAACACTACGAGCTCCACATCCTTCCACCACAGGCTTTGTTCATCCCAAAGATGAGATATCTTAGAGATACCTTTGTTTTTCACCAAGCGTGCAACTTCCCTCCAAAAGGGGGTCTAAGGAACCCTTTCCAAGTTGGGGGAGCCCCGGGAACCAATTTAGAGAGGAATCCCTAAAGTATCTAAAATGCTCCCCCCATTCCAGGGTTGAGGCTATTTTGCTACACTTTCATACTAGCTCCCCTATGCAGCCTCCAAGCTTCAAGAGTGTCCAAGAGGGCGCCAAGGTCTTGTCATGCACGATGGCATCTTCCAAATTCCCCCTTTTGATGCAAGCTTTGGTTCATTAAATATATCCCAGGGCATGATAGCACATTCCTCGTTTTTGTCTGTCAAAGAGATCACTAGTTTAGCACACAAAGCTTCTGCATGTACCATAGGGTCAGTTATTCCAATTCCTCCTTGATTCATTGGTCTCGCTACCCATTCCCATCTCCCCCATTGGCAAGGGGTTGAGGTTTTTGTGCTGGTTTTCCATAGAAACCATTGATGAGCCTTAAAACTTCTTTCCAATTAGATTCGTTCAGTTTTAGCAACGGTGAAATAAATGATATGTACGGGATCATGAAAGCATTGATCACTGTGACTATGCTATGAAAGGGGAGGAGCACAAATTTCCACCTTCTCACTTTGCTATTTATTTTGGTCAAGAAAAAGTCAAATTTTTGCTTATACGTGATGCCCACTCCAAGTGGAGCGCCCAAGTGCCTGAACACAGTGCCCTTACCTATAATTTCCCCTAACCATTTTGTAAGGTCGAATGAGTCGCTTTCTAAGAGAGAAATCAATCTTGATTTTTCAATACTGTACATTGAGCCAAAAGTAGAAGCAAATAGTTGAACAATCTTGAGGGCTCTTATTAGCATTTTTAAGTTGGCTTTAAGAAAGAGCAAAGAGTCATCTTAGCAAGCAGTAGTTTTCCTCCTGGAAGTGAAAGACCTTGAATTTCTCCTTTCCTCGCACTGTCCTCGAGTGTGGTCACTAAAGGGTGAGAGCCGATTGCAAAAACTAGCGGAGCAAGGGGGCAACCTTGCTTGATGGAGCGCTTGACTTCAAATCCTCCCACTACCTAGTTGTTGTTGAAGAGCAGCTCAGAGTAACTTCCTTCTTGAGTGTGCAAGCAATCACACACATTTTGGTCCAAATCCCACAGCCTTCATGATAGCCTCGATGTAAGATCATGGGATTCTGTCATAGGCCTTATCTAGGTTGATTTGGAGGAGGATACATTCTTTCTTGGTGTGAGAAGCATACTCAATGCCAACCATGGCAACGAGTATGTTGTGATAAATTGACTTCCCTTTGATAAATCCGTGTTGGTGGGTGGTGATGATTATGTTCAAGGTTGAAGCCAGTCTTAGAGCAACCACCTTAGAAATGATCTTGTATGCAACTGTCATCATGAAAATAGGCCGCCAATGCTTTAGCAACAAACAACAAACCAACTTGGGTATAGGTTTGATAAGTCCTCTTTTAAGGTTGGCATCCAATTGCCCCTCCAAAAGAGCTCTGCTAGCTAGCTGTGCTATCTGGATTTTAAGATCCTCCCATAATTTTTTTCAAAATTTGGCAGTGAATCCATCCCACCCAGGGGACTTCTCCTTCCCCATTGCCTACAAGGCAATCCAACATTCATCGATAGAGATTGGTCCCTCTAATACTTTTGCTTCAGTAGGGAGTATATTACCTTTGACCATACCAAGCAAATGGGCTTTGGCCTTCTTGACTCCTTGAGTGGAGACTTCTAGCTGACCAATAATTTGACCAAGATGGTCAAGCATAAGTTTGTCCATAACGTTTTGGTCTCTTGCTTTGTTTCCCCTCTCATCAGTGATTGATGTGTGGAGTCCCTTCTTCTTTTAACTTTGAGAGCACTGAAGAAATGATCTTCGTTGAGGGCAAGCTCTCTGTCCAATAATCCGATCTTATTGATCTCTACAGCTTGCAGATCAGCGAGACACATTTTGGCTTCAAGCCATCTCTTGTGCTCTTCCTCAAGAGCTCTTCCTTCTTGCTTTCTTTTGGAGGGATCGTCTACTTCTTCCTTCAGCTCCCTGTTTGCAATCTCTCGAGCCTTTTCCACTTTGGACCCAACACATTTTATCATTGACTTGATTCTACGCACCAAGGAGGGCCATGCTCAAGGGTTAGCTGCTTCCACATCCTACCTTAGCTTTCCAAGAGCCGTCTTGGCTAGGGATTTGAAAAGAGGGTCCTAAAAGAGATGAGCCTCTGATACTAATTTCTTCTTCTTCCCCTCCGGGGAGCTAGCGTCATTACTAGCTCTCGCTATATGAAGCTTCAAGGGAAAGTGATCTAACATGCTCTTGGAGGTATTGACACATAGCAGCACAAAGGGGGGAAACTAGTCTGCCTGATGAGAGATGTGGCACTTTTCTAGACGGGACGTCGTATTGGCGTACTGAAGGCTTGTGTATGTGGAAAAAATGGAGAGCTACTCCAAGGACCTACATTTTACAAATCAAGCAGCACCCATTTCTCGCAAAAAGCTTGTGTTTTGATTTTTTAGAGCCAATCAATAGACTAGCCAATCCCATCTTATCCTTTTAAGCTTCCACCATGTTGAAATCTCAGGGGGTGCACCTTTAAGAAATTATTCATATAACGCGCGTTCAAAGGGTATCAAAAAAACCCCTTTACTTACATGCTTAAGGTTATTAAATGACCCCTTTTTATCAAGTATTTACAGGTTTTTCTCCAAAATTAATTAAAAATGCCCTTCTGTTAATATAATCCTATTAAAATTTTGAAATTTTGGCTATTAAAAATTTAGAACTCACATCGTAACTTACATGTCTAAAAGGTGAACTCCCTGAGGTTGAAATCACCCATGATACACCAATCTCCTTCGAGAGGCTTCTCCTTCAGATCCACCCAGAGTTTGGCTCTCCCCTTGGCATCACGGGGAGCATATATGTTGATAATGGTGAAGGATTGGCCTGCCTACTGGACCCTTACCCCAAGGACTCTCAATGAGGCATGGTTAAAGATGACATATGGCTCCAATTCCCTGTCAAAATTGGAGAGTACTTCACTATACCTAGAGCACCATCATTGTAATACACCAACTTATTCCCTATTGCCTGCTTCCTATGACAAGAAGCATCAAGATGGTGCTCCTGGATTAACCAACAATTTATAGCTTTTTTTTTACCTCCTCCCAAAAGAGAGTTCTTTTCTTAGGAGATTTAATACCCGTCACATTCCAAGACTAAATAAGTAATTCATCCATTATGGGGAAAGTGGGACAAACTCCTTTACCTGTGGTGAACCATACCTAGCAGTCTCTCTTTCGCTCCCCTCCTCCCCCACAATCAACTGATAAGACGATAGCTTTGAGGTAAGAAACCCCTTTGAATCCCTATCCATAAGCACTTCAAAGACATTATCCAAATTGATGGGGAATTCTTGAACATCTGGAGGGTTCTCTTTGTGTTGGAAGTTGCTCGCGCCAATTTGTTTACTCTCTTGCATTTTATCACAGAGATTTGTTGCCAACCCTAATCTATCGGCTTGGGGCCAAGGGCAAGGAAATTTTTTGGCAAGGCCTCATGGGAGGTTTGACCACAGGGAATGCGGTGAATGCAAATTTGGTGTGGCTTGGTTGTTGTTACCCTTAGGGCTCGGCTCAGTAGTCAAATGTTCTTGGGTAATGTTCTTATTAGTGCCCATCTTGTTGGACTCGGGCACTTCATTATCCTTGGTTCTCCCATCGTCCCCTTGCTTTGCAGCTTCAACTTACATGTTGGACACTGGCATTTCTTTAAGTGAGGACCCCGGTGCCTGTTGAGCTCTATCCTCTTTAGCTTCCTTAGTACCATTCAGATGGAAGTCTCTAGCAAAGTGGTCAAAACCCATTTCACTTAAAGCATACTCCCAAAAACTTACCAAATATAAGAGGGATCACTTTAAGCCATGCACCTACATTAATTACCATGCTCTCTGGAGAGGGTTTACGTAAATCCTAGCAAATGCACACACTCTATTCATCGCGGTCCCCACGTTCCTGTGCACTGGATGAACAACGGATTACCCAGGGTGCTTGCAAGGTCTTGGAGGTTATCCCACAACCACATTGGTAAGTTGACAAGATCAACCCACACATGGCACAAATCCTTGAAGGCCTCAGGGGGATTCAAAAGTCGGGTTCCATGGTAGAATGCATACTGGGGTAGCGGTTGAGGTACAATGGACTTTTTGCTAAGATCTTGTCAGTTATATTGGGGTTGTTGAACCTGACAATGAAAAACCCTTTGTTACATATTGAACATAGTCAATCGTTCCAGATTGGTTTAGGACCGACGGACTGGAGATCCATTTGATGAGCTCTACTTGTGATAGTACTCTGCCCATAAAGCCAAATACCAGGTGCCTTTTTATCAACACCAGCGAGACCGACACTGAGCACGCATTTTCCACTTCACTTACCTATGGTAGACTTTTCTTCAAGGCCTAGAAAGTCGTCTCCCCACTTGTCGGGATGTGGTGAGATTCGCCTCACCTAAGCCCTTTTGCATACCTCTTAAGGTGTCCAGCATACTGAGTCTTGCCGCTTGCCTGCTCACCTACATTGGGACCAAAGATCTGGGCCTCTAGTTGATGGTCTTTGGATGTTCCTCGCCCCCCGGCCACTGCCTCCCCCATACGAGGCCTTAAGCGAGCTTTGCATGAGACTTGGCTGCTATTGCGAGGTTGTTTAGCCCTTGTAGTGTCCTCCCTATCTGCGAACGGCACCGAAGTACCCAAAGTTAAATAAAGTGGTAGTAAAAACACGTTGAAGATGGGTGAGAAAGGCTAAGATAGGTCACACTCAAAATTCATGTAATACTTAACGCTAAAGATAGATAGCAATCACGTGTAACACTTTAACGCTGAAGATAGATAACAAACGTATCAGAGATGCTAAAACAAAGTGCATAATGTGTGACACGAGCCGTGTGCAGTAGAGATCAAATCTAATATGGACCAAATGGCGAGCAATAAAGAGGAGCGCAAAGGAGCCAGAGGGAGCCTCGAATCCTACCCCCAATCTAGCACTGAGGAGGATACAAAAATAGCTAGCATGCAATGCAATCTGGACTTGTGCCACCAGCAGTAAGTGCACACAGAACTCCTAACCCCTTCTTGCAGCAAGGTCTCAGAAGATCTTGCTCACCATCATCACTTCCCACACTCTTAGCCTCATTCAACGATTATTGGCTAAGAGAGGAATCTACAAATAGCTAGAAGCTGGATCACCACAAATTCAAGAGCCTCAATCAATTTTCCTTGGCTACAAAGCAATAACATTACGAGGACGGGATCACTTATAGCGTACACACTGAGCTGTATCTATGAAACCAAGAGAAAACTTCAAAGGCTAAAACCTTAGGCTACGAGTCCAAATGGCACCAAAATAAATTTTGGAGGATACCACCAATTTACCTGAAGCAAGGAAGTACGTCATGCGATGTGACCTCCAAAAGTTCGATGATCGATTTCAAAAATTGGCCATTTGAGTCCAATTGCTTGCTACTAAGGTTGAGCAACTTACAGAGTTGATCACCTCGTAGATCTCGTAGGATGCAGTCCCTACCCATGAGGAAAAGGTCAAAAAGTCTTGGTCAATGTGGCCAAAAGGAGACTTTTAGCTTCAAATTTAAAGAGAAAAAAATTGTGAAAGTTATGCTTTAATTGCATGGGACAACATCAGAGAATACATTGTCCCCATACACTGAACTCGTAGGATCTTAACGAATGTCGTTAATAAGTTATCAATCATCTTTTACACACCATTTACTAAATCAATAAGATATGGTCCACTATTCTTTTGTGGGCATGGCCCTTTGAACAATGTACAATATCTCCTACCAATTGCATGATAGGTGAACATTTGTGGGCGCAAAACATAGTTATGAGCATTGTAATTTCTTGCAGTATTTATGGTAAAGTAAGGCTTCCAAGAGCACGGCTCCATTTCTATTTATGCATTGGGAACAAGTTTACTCCAAAGCAATTATAGCGTGCCAGAATGCAGGCAAAGTAAGTACACTAAGTACATTGAAACCACAATTCAGCCATAGGATACTACGACTTCTTTGGCCGAGGGTGGAGTTTCCGAAAAGTTTGTAAGTACATTAGATTCTAGTTTTCAATTTTGAATTTATTACTTTCACAAAATTTTCTACAATATCAACTTGACAAGAAAATGCTACTTTGATCAAGCATGGTTTGGCCGTTAAGATTTGATAGCTAAGCTTCTTAAGCTACCTAATTTAAGATTGGGCGATCTAAGGATTCTCAATAAAATATACATTTTGGCAAGGCTGATTCTTTATACAAGCTCAACAAGGTTGACTTTCTTTTATTTTGCCATCTCTGTATAAACAAGAGCACATGTTAGCTAAGACCAATCAGACTCTGTTCTATCTCATTTCCTAGATGAAATTATGCAAAGAAAGGCTTCACTTTGGGGCATTTTTCCTAGGAGCTTCCAAAGTCTAGAATATTCTATTAGCTTTAAACTTGCAAAAACCTTTGGAAACATGTTTACCTATTTATTGGAGGTCAGTATGAACCATGCCACAAAGGCATGCAAGATACATTGTCGACAATTCAAAATTTCTCACCATTTATGGCTACGAGTGAGCTCTAAACGAAGGCCACTCTTCTACTTGTATTTAGGTCTTAAACATTTGATTTGAAAAATAGTTCTCTGCTATGCAAAGAAAAGTGCTTTGATAGACTTACTGCAAAGCACGGCTTCTATTCTGTGCCACAATACTATCCATTGATTTGAGATCAAGGATAATGGAAACACATTTGGCAATAAGATTATATAAGCTCATGGTTATGGTTTGTAGTGACCAACTATGATGTATCCATGTCGATATTTTTGACTCATTCCATTTAAGCATGGTTTACACTTTTGCTATACAATCAACTACTTTGTTTGGAAGGAATTGAGGCTGATATATTTTCTTGTGATCGTTGTATATAACTACAACGGCAGGAAATTTTGAGATTTAGTTGTGAATAAAATTCCAACTTAAGAAGGGTGGTTGCTTAGTTCTAACACTAATTATATCTCCAGGAGTGGTATTTTTCAGGGGTATGACCAACTAGCATAAAATCACTTCATTGTTTTTGAAAGTCACAATTTCATCTCATCACAGTTGTTCTTTCAAGGAAAGAAGTCTGCAATCTGCCAAGGGGTAGTAGACAAGTTCAACTTCCAAAGTTGATTTTAATCAATATTAGACAAGGTAGACGGTGTTGGTCACCGTTGGCTGCTAGGTTGAGTAGTTTTCATATGGAGTCCAACCAAGGGGTATGATATTCTTGATTTTAACCTAGGGGTTTGGATTTCAAAGGCAACATCCAGGGTTACTAGTGCAATACTACTTGATTTTCACTAATCTTTCACTTATTTTGCTAGGCCTTCTCAGGTGGGAGATTTGTTCATGTGTATTTGACTACGGGTAAATGAACACCATGTTCAACCTCCAGGTATGCATCTGATTAGGTTTTCTATTTGAACATGTTTTGATTGAATTTTTCCAAGTAGGATGTGTACTCTTCTATTATTTTATCCATTTTTCTCTTCAAAGACATGACACGGTCATGTATGAGAAAAGTATTTTGGGTTGTAGTGCCCAAAATACATTTTTGCATTATGCAGTTATGGACTTACATGTAGGGTTTGGTTTGGCACATGCTGTCACATGGGATACAACATGGTCTAGGAACTCAAGGAGTTCAGTTTAGCCAGTGTGGAGAAAGAATAACAAGGGTCCCTCTCCATGCACAAGTACATCTTGTACTTGAAGGATGTTATTACTTTGGACATCCTTATATGAGACATATTGTGGAGAATATGAGTCTCTGAGACTGACACTTGTGCCTATTATTTCAACTATATGTCGCAACTAAGTCCCCAGGTGTTGGTCAAATCCATTTATTAAACCATTCTAAGCACATTGTATTAGGAAGAATTTTAGTGGCCAAAAATTGTCGGATACTTAGTAAGACTTGTTAAAGTTCAAGTATTGTTAAACAACTTTAATGGATGGTTGTTTACACACATAGCAAAGCTATGTTCTATCAATAAACTAGTTCATTTGGTACCTAGATGGGATTTTCACATTCCATTATGGTCGAAATAGGTTGGCACGGTTTTTATGTGGAAAGTATTTAGTTCTTCTCTCGTGTGCCGTGAGCATTACATTAGCCATACGCATTAGCAAGTACAGTTACAAATATGTAAGTTTGGATCTATTTTTTGCTAAATGCATGCACACTAGGTGCTATGGACCCTAGTGTTCAGCAAAGCCTGAATTGGAATGACATGCACATTCAAGACATTAGTAGCTTCTAAAGCACTTTACACTACATGAGCACTATCTTTATGAGATTAATTGTAGATCTATCAATCACCAATAGAGGTCATGTCTTGGTTTGGGTGATTGTAGATCAGCTGACAAAAGTTAACCAAGATGGTTGTTCCTACAATTATTGATTAATTAGTAGTAATACAAGGAATTGTGATCCTTGTTTATCGGTCATTTTAGAGGACTGTCTATAAACGATGGTGAAACACACCTCAATACTGCCAGATATCTAGAGAGGATAGGCAGATTACAAGTGTTATTCTTGTGCTAAAGGATATGCTAAGCACGTATGTTAGCACCAAGAAATCCAATTGAAAAGGTTATCTCTCTTTTTATGGAAAGTGAAAAGAGGTACTCTTTTAGATACATATTAGTTGTAACTTGTGATAACTCGTTTAGCATATTCACATGAGTTCTAAATGGAGTCTACGTGCTAGGTTAGCCAGTTACATAAGATGGTTGCAAACGATTTGAAGAGTTCTCTTGTTCCATCTCCATCTTCTTCTTCATCTCCTTGTGTGTGTGTATGTGTGTGTGTGTGTGTGTGTGTGTGTGTGTGTGTGTGTGTGTGTGTGTGTGTGTGTGTGTGTGTGTGTGTGTGTGTGTGTGTGTGTGAGAGAGAGAGAGAGAGAGAGAGAGAGAGTGTGTGTGTGTGGTTGAACATTGTGATGGCACGGCAGCGGCGAGGCGGTTGAGCGTGGCATGGCGGTAGCTCCCTCATCTTCGCGGCGAGGAATCCTCCACGAAGGCGAGCGTAGGGCGGTGAGCCACACCCTTACTCTGTTGAGCTTGTTAGATTAATCTGGTTGTGTGCTTGCAGCCATTTGTGGCTTTCACACAGTGTACGGCAAGTCCCTTGCTTTGACACGTGGAAGAAGATGAAGCTACCTCTGTGCCGCGCTCAACTGCCTCGCCGCCACTGCCATACCGTCACAATGCTCTCTCTCTCTCTCTCTCTCTCTCTCTCTCTCTCTCTCTCTCTCTCTCTCTCTCTCTCTCTCTCTCTCTCTCTCTCTCTCTCTCTCTCTCTCTCTCTCTCTCTCTCTCTCTCTCTCTCTCTCTCTCTCTCTCTCTCTCTCTCTCTCTCTCTCTCGCATACACACACACAAGGAGATGAAGAAGAAGATGGAGATGGAGCAAGAGCACTCTTCAATTGGACAAATGAGAGAATGAGTGATTTTTAAGTTTAGATGACTTTTATCTGAGCTCGTCCACTCACACTTGGGCGCCCATGCTTAGCCAACTAACCCTTGGATGTTCTAGTTAGAGTGCGCCTCTCATCAGGGATCACTCTTACCCTTTTCCTATTGGACCGACAAGCCCGACCAATGACTACTAGAAGTGGACGCTGGTGATTAACATGCCCTTTCCTTCCTGATGTAGATTCCATCCTTGGAAGCTATTGAGTTGAAGCTCGTTTGTCGAGGTGGAAGAGCATTTGAGATGAATGTCCCTAGTCTTCTTCAGTCACTGCAAAATCAAACAAAATTGGCAAAGTAATTGCATTCTCATATACAATTAAAAATCATATGCAACGCAGGCAGACAAATTGATTGGTAACAAAATTTTAAACAATTTGTCGGCAAGAAACATTAAATTGTAATATAATTAAACGCATAAACATTTGTAAAGGTCAAAAACTAAACAAGTCCAGGATCACTAACTTAACGGTCAAAAGGCACTAGAGGTCAACTATTAATACCATGGGCAAGCTCTAAATTTTCTGTGGTCAATTAAGTTGTTTAATCGCGAGAGCCAAGTATTTCATGTGCGAGGATTGACTAGAGCCTATACCTAGAAGACCTTGTAGTTAAGATATGCTAAAAGGAATTGCTTGTGAAATCATCGCCTGACTTATTTCTTTTTCTTTGACCCCCCAAAGTCTTTTCACACTGATTCAATTTTGATGCGTGTGCTTATTTTGTATGCCTTGGGTTTTTTGCTTTTCAAGGAAAAGCGCCCACGCTGGGAACCTCTAGGGCTCTAGTACCATAGGCGATACATGTGAGTGAAGTACCAAATCAAGCTACGATTTCTCTTCTAGCTTAAGATTTTACATTGTGGCACTTTGATTTTTTTGTTTCTTCGTTTTCAGCATTTTAATTTTGTAACTTTGGGGGGTCATATAACACTGTTACCCTCCCCAGGCTCATCACATTAGTAAACTCCCTTTATAATACTTAAGCTAAAGGTCAATAGGGACTAAGCCCACTAGAAAGCCTTAGTATATTGCACACAATGTTTCCTAAATCGGATTAAGAGCCTAAGTAACCATTGATTATAGGGAAGGCATTCCCCATGGTATTAAGAGAAGATCTCTAACGCCTGGCTTGGTCAAACTAGCTTAGTCAAACTGCTTGATTTTTAAACTTAGACAAGTGATTATGGAGACAAAAAATTACATTGAATTTAATGTTTGGTACTAAGCAAATGCGTTGAATATTATGCTACCAATCACAATTAAAGCAGACAAACATGGATGCAAAAAAGATAAGGGACAATGCTAATGGACAAGAAACACATGTTTGTGTTGATAGTCACGCTTGATTTGAAGAGTGAACGAGAGAAAGATTCCATGAAGGTCCAAATCCTAACAACAGCAACACGTTTTTGTACACACTAGAAAACACAAAGAATACCTCTAGGAGGCACATCAGTGGTGGGAAGAGGTACCAACCCTTATTGAACACAATTAAACAACGTAAGGAACCCTAACCTAATTATTTGCACTCCCCCTAGAGAGTCAAGGGAATAGGATATTGTAGAGATTGGGGGGAATGCTAAGGCTAAACCCCTATCCTCGTCGTCGAGAAAAAAAAATTCATCATCCGTGAGACCATATGTGCCATCCGTGTAATCATGTAAATCATCTTCATCATTAAAGGCACCGATGTTTGCTAAGAAGGTCACTAGACGCCTATAGTCATCTTGGTCAAGAGGGTAGTCTTGTGTAATCGGGGTGACATCCTCTACTAAGTATGGATCAGTTGTGGTCAAGAGACATATTTACCATTCTAATTCCTCAAAATTCCTCTCACATGCTAGCGTACCTACCAAATCCCATTCACATGCTCTTGCATTATCTTGGAGGTTGGGGGAAGTTTAAGAGCTCAATCAAGCTGCTTAATGTACTCAATCATTCATTCTTGTACTTCTTTAGCATGCTCTAGACCTACCATGATAGTATCATCACCATTTGGGGCACCTACGTTTACTTTATGGATGTTACATTTGGCTTCCAAGGAGCTAATCTTCAAAAATACTTTGTGGAAAAATTCTTCATTGCTCGATGCTAATCTATTGCTACCCCTAAGATCATCTTGTTCTTCAACATCAACTATAGCCTTGCTCATATCTTCTTACTTAGCGTGTAACTTGTTGTGTTCCTTCGCTTATAGAATATGTTGGATTCTCTCTCTATGTTGGCCTTCCCCTCCAAGTTTGCAAACTCTCCAATAAAGTCATGGGCAAGACTCTATAGCAACTACTAGTCAAGATTCTAGGCTTGGTTCAAACTTGGAAAAGGGGGGTCCCCAATCAATCAGCTCCATGGTTGTAAGACTTCTTGGGTACTCGCATACGGATATCCACCCAACCAATATTTAAGATCCACACAAGCCCTTGGTCTTGCCCTAGGGACCTTTCTCACATGGTCACTAGATAGACCTTGCCCACAAGACCCTTGCCTTGACACTACTACTCCCATTTGGAAGAATTTTTTTCCTCAAAAACAAAAATAAGAAAAGTTTATTAGAACCCGTGTCTTTCCACTTGTGAAAAACTTATTGGAATTCATAATATCATTTACGACAAACATGAGAATACATAATAGTTTTGGTTCATGAGGTAAACTTTGAGGTTTGATAAAATCGACCAAAATTGTAGGGTCCACAACAATGCCTAACCAATTCCTCAAATGACTAACATGAACCATTGAATAGAGCTATGAAGATGACTAATAAAATCAACTTATAGGCAAATGCACCGATTTGTTTTATGATCTTGAATGGACCGTAGTAGCGAGTGGATAACTTTGAAACTAGACCAGTCTTGAGACTTTTGGAAAATTTTGGCACACATAGAAAAACTTGATCACCTTCTTCCAAATTAACCAACCTTCATTTTTCATTACATACTTTTGATACCTATCTTGTGCATGTTTAGTATGAAACAAGTAGCAGCACATAACATGGACATGTGATCTTGTTAAAAAATCTTGGCTTGTTGGATTTTTTAATTTCTTCATTACTATGCTATTATGTATGCTAAGCAAGAAGAGTGATGATAAGTGAGGAACTATTTCTTTCTCCTATGAATGTTTCTTCTTCCTCTTCCCTACCCTCATTCCCCGCTAGCTCTCTCCACCTTTGAAGGTGTTTGAGGCCTTGGGACTAAGGTCGAGGATGGTTAATGCTTTTTACAAAGTCTATGTGATGCTCATGATGCATGAAGCTTTCCATCTTCATTGCATCACCTACGTCACAAGGAACACAAGATTGTATTGTACCAAGTCTCTCTTGATGGGAGAATATATAACACAAAAGCCTATTGGAGGGAGGACAGGCTCTACATAAAATTTGGTCCTCAACTGTTGTCAAGTTCCCTAAACTCTCTCTCTCTTGCAAAAGTATTGTTCATGCCAAGTTAATTAAGTATTATGGTTATGTTGCTACTGCTAATTAAGTTCACCCTCTATGTTCTCAAAGTAGTCTCACAAAAATGCTCACTCTAAGTCTCTTAATTCCGCTATTCTCTAAGTTCATAGGCCATTTCCATTACAGAATCTGGAAAGTTGCATACAGTTTGGTGCAGGAACATGGATCGCGATTCATGTCCCCGTATAAATTTTGAGCGGGAAAACTGATACCATTGGATCTAATCACAGAATATACACTATAGGTGGATAAATTGACACAAAAACTCACCCAAATCAAGGAAATAGGGAAAAGATACAAAAAACCTTAGAAATAGACAAAAATTAGGCCTTTTTTACTTTTTGGTGTCCAAACTCAAAAGTAAGTGAAAATATGACCTCTATAGGGTCTACGACTATAGATGACCAAATTCCATGACTAGATTCAATGAAACATGGATCGCGATGCATGACCCCTTGAAGCAAAAGCTAAAATTTGGGCAATAAGAAGCTAATATCATTTGGAACAACTTTTGTGGAGGTCATCATAGCATAAAACAACATAAAGTTGACCAAAACACCAAGATACAAGCTGTAAGTCAAAAATCGCAAGCAGCCACAAAATTTTTCTTTTGGCAAGGTGAAAGGGTTTCAACTCCAAAAATAAATAGATAAGTAGACCCCATAGACTTCAAGAACAATCTGACCAAGTTTGAGATCTAGACATAGAGGAACATGGATCGCGATCCATGTCCCCCTTGCTAGTCTTTGGGAGTGTGGCCTTACAGACTTGTAGCAGAGACCAACACAAACATTTTATCCAAAAACAAGGGTATCAAAAAATAATAAAAAGAGGCTCAAACAAGACTAGAGACAATCAAGACCAAAAACTACAGAACAGGCTGACCAACTGACTTTTAGGAGACATGAAGAGGATCAAACCATCTAAAATTCACTTAATAGTTATGAAGAGTCTATGAGAGACCTGTGTGCCAAGTTTCAATTGATTCTGACACTGGGATACATGGATCTCAATCCATAACCCCTTGACACAAAAATTTCCCAGATTGATACTAGTGTTAGCACTACTCCTTGAGAGCATAGTGGTGCTTTGAAAATTCAATTTGGAGTTGGATTGTGCAAATTGCAAGAAAAATAGTTGTGTCGAAAGTTTGACAAATTTTTGATTCCAATAGATATTGACTAACCCAATGGCTGTAAAGCTATAGCCACCAAGTGAATTTTGTACAGGTTCTATGGATCAAAGTTGTAGTGAGTCTCCTTTGGTCATAGGACTAAATGCACCATAAATGGTACCAAGTCTGTTACAAGACTGGGCACCCTCCTGCTGCATGTGGTTGATTGCAATTGGGATAGATAGCTTAATGGTTAATTATGTGCTGTCTATTTGAATTTTACTGACAGTGAGTGCATGATGGTTTGTAGATTGGAACTCTGGGAGTTGACGAGGAGGCGCCGGCAAACAATAATTCTCTCAGTCATTTATCCTAGCATAGTATTTTAGATCTTTTATCAATAATCCACTATGGATCCTTTGTAAATAGGACAGTGAGAACTCGTCCTAACAGGTTCATGCAATAAGTAGTGTGTACCACTCATAACTAAAGTGGGACTAAAGTGTAAAAGAGGGCCCTCCAATTTTTGGCACCAATAATAAATCAAATATCAAATACCAAACTCAACAAGAGGTTCCGTGGAGTTTGGGGCTGCAATCTTTAGGCCTTTCTTGTGTAGATTCTTTTAATTTTCCCCTTTCCTCTCTCTTATGCTATGCTGTGATTCTTTGTGTACTCCATGATTATGTCTACATCTCTTACACCCCTCTTACACTCTCTTACATTCTTCACTTGTCAATTTGTTCTCTTGTGTGTGGGTGTGTGTGCTGTCATAGTCTAGGTGTGTGTGTGTGTGTGTGTGTGTGTGTGTGTGTGTGCGCGCGCGCGCGCGCTTGGAAATTGAAAAAAGAGGTTGATAGGTTGATGGTGATGTTTGTGAGCAAGTGTTGAATTGTTTTAAGCAACCAATCTCCCCTATCTCCCAACAGTGGTATCAGAGCTTTGGTTCGAGTTATTGCCACGAAAATTCAATTTGGAGAGGATCCTCAAATTGGCAGATTAATCAGCAAATTTATTCCACAAATTCTACTGACCGGCAACATAATCAAGTATGTACAAAGCTTAAGTCAAGATAAATTGCTAAAACATACGGATTTGTGAATACATGTGGGCAAGCAACCGAGCACGACGTGTTTTCGAAGAGATTTGAGAAATTTGGTGACTCCAATTCGACAGCGAGAAGTTTTGAAGAAGGTTTAAAAAGGGTCGTATTTGATATCGTTTAAGTTAAAGAAGGAAGAGAAGAGGAAGCCAACAAGAAGCAATCAAATCCGACTCAAGGTTATAGAAGTTTCACATGCAAAGGAAATCGACCCAAAAGCCAACCAATTTGAGTTTTTCTGGCTCACAACGGTCATGAGAACGCCCGCCTACACACACACAAAACCATCAAGAAGTGTCTATGTCCAGTAGGCGTGGGAATCGACCTCTATCGAAGGAAAAGATCTCTATTGACCACGGCAAAAACGAGCAAGGCCTACATCAAACCGGATGCCCTAGGCCCTAAAGTACTTTTGTCTTCCTACTTGTGGGGAAAAACCCTCTGTAGAGGTCACCATCTCCTCTCTCTCTCTCCCCCTTCCTCGTTATTTTCGACTCTACAGTCTGCACCAGTCAAGCTTCATGCACTCAAACTACTTTGTAAAATTACTGGCAACCCATTACAAAAACAAACAAACCCCCAACTTGGCCGGGCGCCCATCGGGTTTCATTTTTTTTCAAGAACCCATTTTCTCCCCAAATTCGGCTATTCTCATTCCACGTAAGTTGGCCTTCCCAAACTTACTCAATCGGTCAGCACCGGCACAGGATATTCCCCACAATTTCCAAAGATATTGGAACCGAAAAAAAATTGTTGGCTTTCCCAATTTAACCCCTCTTTGAAACCTATTATTCCAATGGAGCTGACAAATCACCTGCCAAGAATCCGGACATCATCAACTTAATCAAAAATTTATCAATTACTTGGATAACTTGGGGAATCTTTTTACGATTGCTTTTGTTATCATATACATGTGGTAGTGATGTGTGTGAACACACTAGGACCGCCGGGGCATTTTTTCCCTCTTTAGGAAGTTTTTTCCCCCGTGCATTATATATACGCCCATCACTCTAGGGCTATCTATCTTTCCATTGCACACTAAGTAATACACTCTCAATTGTGTGCCTGGAGCTTCCTTCGTCTTCTCCAAGCTGTGTGCGTTTCTCTGCAACCCTAATTCCAACAATTGGTATCAGAGCAGGTCACGTCCTCCCGGGCTTAGTCGCCAGCTGCTCCAGCACACGCCTGTTCACTTTCTCCGATTTCAGCGAGCTTTGGCGAGCGTTCGCAGGTCAACAAAAATTTTGGGAAAGCTCGAGGAGCTTGGTCTGCTCAGAATTTTGATTTGGGCTCATTTCGGCCTCCGTTTCCACTACAGACAGTACTGCACAGGCTATTTCGTCATTTTGTGCAGAATTTCTATCAGTGCCGTTTTTTGCATAACAGGTGCCTTATAGTCTTCTACAGTTTGTGCTATATAGCACAGGTTGTTCCCGTTCCATTTCTCCTATTTTCGGGCAGTTTTCACATCAGGTGCAGCATTTACCATGACTGACAACAACAACACAGATGTGTTCAAGATGTTTGCTACTGAGGACAGGTTGGATGGGGACAACTACCCTATGTGGGCTTATATGATGCAACATGTTCTTGTGTCAAAGGGTGTCTGGAACATTGTGCAGGGCATTGAGGCAAATGTACAGCCTATGGGGGTGTCTGAAAATGTTTTAGATCACCCTATTACTGATGAGGCAAATGTACAATGAGGAAAATGTACAGCCTATGGGGGTTTCTGAAAATGTTTTAGATCACCCTATTACTGATGGAGATGTACATGATGTACTTGATGAGGAAAGGGCTGAAAATGAGCAGGCTAGAGGTATCCCAAAATGGTTGGTGCACACTTTGCGTGACAGTAAATTGGATGCACCTTTGTCTAGTCGTACTCGTTCAGGCTCTCACCATGCATCTTATGCATCAGATTTTTATGCTTTGGCTGTGTCTAGTTTACATGATGTTGAGGAGCCTCTGTCTTTAGATGAAGCACAGAATTCAGAAAATTGGATGGCTGCCATGCAATCAGAATATGATGCACTTATAGAAAATGACACATGGACTTTATGTGATTTGCCTCCTGGCAAAAAGGCCATTGGTACAAAGTGGGTTTACAAGTTGAACGCAAACCGAATGGTGAGATCGATCGCCATAAGGCTCAACTTGTTGCAAAGGGTTATGCACATCAAAAAGGCATAGATTATGAAGAGACTTTTGCTCCCACTTGTCGTATGACTACTGTGCGTTTTCTATGTGCATTGGCAGCTCATTTTGGTTGGGATGTACATCAATTAGACATTGCTACTGCTTTCTTGAATGGTGACATATTTGAGGAAGTTTATGTAACGCAGCCTCGTGGTTTTGTCATAAAAGGACAAGAGGACAAAGTGTGCAAATGTAACAAGGCTTTGTATGGGTTGAAGCAATCTCCTCGTGCTTGGTATGAGAAAGCTGACACTCATTTGGTCAAACAAGGCTTTCGTAACAGTCCAACAAAAAGCACATTGTATGTAAAGCGTGAGGGTGATGTACTTCTCATTGTGGTTCTTTATGTTGATGATTTGTTGATCACTGGACCAAATGAGAGACATATTGCTGAATTTAAGGCTGATTTGAATGCTACTTTCAAGATGAAATATTTGGGGCTGTTGCATCATTACTTGGGTATACAGTTTAAGCAGTGTGATGGTGGTATTGCCTTGTGTTACAAAAGTTACATAGAGACATTGCTATGTAATTTTGGACTTGAGGATTGCAAACCTATTGCCACTCCCATGGAAACAGGTTTGGAGTTGAGTCTACATGATGCTGGCGATCCTGCTGATGTCACTCTTTACCAAACTGCTGTTGGCTGCCTCATTTATGTATGCAACACGAGGCCGGATATTCAGTTTGCAGTCTCACAGGTCAGCAGATTTATGCATAGCCCAGGGTCTAAGCATTGGCAGGCTGTCAAGAGGATTTTTCGCTACCTTAGTGGCACTTTACATCTTGGCTTGTTTTATCCCAAGGGGGGATCATTGTCACCAGACTTACATGCTTTTTCGGACATAGATTGGGTTGGTTGTTTTGACACGCGAGTGTCCACAAGTGGTTTTTGTTTCATGCTTGGTAGTTCATGTATATCATGGTTGAGAAAGAAGCAACCTACTGTGGCCACTTCGAGTTGTGAGGCTGAGGGCAGTCTTCATAGCTACGGTTGAGTGTGTATGGCTGAGACGCCTTATGGCTGATTTGGGTGTTGGACAGGACACTGCCAACACTATCTACACTGACAATCAGAGTGCATTGGCAGTTGCGAGGAACCCAGTTTTTCATGCTCGCACAAAGCACATTGAGGTGCATTACCACTATGTCAGGGAGAGGCTCTCAGCAGGAGAGATCAGCTCGGCTTATGTGCCAACACAGAACAACCTTGCAGATCTTTTCACAAAGGCATTGTCTCGTGAGAAGCTTGAAGCTTTCCGCAAAGCTTTGGGCTTACTCCCCTTTGTGGACTGATCCTGTCCTCAGGGCATGGCACTTCCCTTTACTCATGTGCCAGCTCTCGTTCATCGCATCACTCCAGGGGGGATTTGTTACCATATACGTGTGGTAGTGATGTGTGTGAACACACTAGGACCGCCGGGGCATTTTTTCCCTCTTTAGGAGGTTTTTTCCCCCATGCATTATATATACGCCCATCACTCTAGGGCTATCTATCTTTCCATTGCACACTACATAATACACTCTCAATTGTGTGCCTGGAGCTTCCTTCGTCTTCTCTAAGCTGTGTGTGTTTCTCTGCAACCCTAATTCCAACAGCTTTTGCTATTTTCTTTGGGGATATGGAAAATTGGACGCCGCAAACTCGACCGACTTGCAAACCAACCGTCTGACCGCTCACTTTTTTGTTAATTTCCTTGCACATTTCCATTCTGGACAAATCGCAACCAGTATTGGGGCAAAAGCCGCCTTTACCTCATGATAATAGGGCCATTGTATGTTATGCATAGTCAACGGAGTCTCTCATAACCCATCCGATGATGCCACCAACTGTTAATTATGAGAAACCAGTCGAAAGCCACGGGAGAGAGATAGAGGGTGTAGCTTATACCCCTGAGTAAAGTCCATTTTAGGCTAGTGTTGATGACACTATTGAAACTTCACATGTGGCTCAAACATCTAGAAATCAATTTACAATGGATGAAAATACGCTCATGTTCATAGAAAACCAAAATTACAAGCCCAGGGGTTACCCACCTAGGGCAAGCCTGCCAACAAGGACACCACCAGCAGTTCCACCCGAGGGCTCGTGTTATGAATGTGGAGGTGACCATTGGGCAAGAGAGTGTCCCCATAAAGGTCAACAAACAAGAAAAATTGGATTTTGTGATAGGTGTGGGAGAGATCACTTGATTCAAAATTATGTGAAGAACCCTGACAATTCGAGGAAGGCAAATGTCAATGTCATAGGCAGTATACCATGTCATAGGCAGTATACCATGCACGAGTGGATCAAAGTTTGAGCCAGCAATTCTAGTCCAAGTGGTAACAAGAGCTCAAGCTCAGGAATTTGCAAAAAATCAGCCTGTAGTGGATGATTTGAAACTTTTCAAATAAACTGAATTTGAAAATGGGTTAATTAGGACTCAAAGAAAATTATGGAAAGCCAAACGAGACAAAATAAAAGCAAAGAGGATGAAGGAAAAAATAGTGCTAGCAAAGGAATTGAACCAAACAAAAGAACTATTGAAACACAAACAGGAAAGCAAGAAGGACGCAAGGGGTTCAAAAGAGTTGAAGACAGACTTGGGCGGTTCAGTCTTGGTGGAAAAAGTGAACGAGCAATTAGATGTTATGTTGCAAGCCTACGAGGCAAGACTCAATAACCACCAAACTTTGGAGCAACGATTAATGACCTAACCACACCCAAAATACAAAACCAAAAGAATGGAGATGTGCAAAAGACTTGTAGACGTTGTTCAAGTTTAGCTATAGCCTGAAGGTCCAAAAACTCTTGAGCCTGTAACACATGTGCAGAGAAAAGAAAACACGGGTGAAAAATATAACATTCAAGGATTTTGTGACTGTTTTGGAAGGGATCACATGCTCATAAATTGCTCTCAAAATCTAGATAATAAATTCAAATCTGAGAAAACAAACAAGGGGGAGCCCAAGACCACGAAGGTAGTGGCAAATACAACATATGAGGGTATATTTTTGGAGATGCAACCAACTCGTGAAGTAGACAAACCATGGCCATAATCACTATGGGAAACAATTAGAAACAGAAAAGACAAAAGTGCCACATTGCTATCAGCACCCATCCCTATAATAAACATGGACCATGAGATCTATTCGGGAGATAGAATCACAATCATTGTCTAGAATCTGAGGTAAGAATTGTACCATCACAATGGACTTCTATTTCAAGAGTCATGGATACAAAAAGCTTCCATGATATCTCGTCTTGTCCTATAGGTGCACAATTACCCTCGCAGAGCTTTTGAAAATCAAAACATATTTGTGAGGACAAATGAGTAAAATTTTGAAAAATATGGGAGTGAAGGTCCATCCAAAAGATGACCTAGTGGATGAGATCAAGAAAAAAAATCCTCTTGAGAAAGCAAAAGTGAAACCTATACCGGTGAATAAGGTATGCGATTATTGTGAAGGGGAAGAAGGAAACACCACCTTACCTCTGAAATACAAGGGAGTGACCACCATTATGATACTTGACAGTGGGGCTAGAATGCCCATCACTACAAAAGGGATTTGGGAGAAATGGGAAAGACAAGATCTTGAGAAAACGTGCATGAAATTGCATTAGCTGATGGGTATGTGGAAAGATCCTTGGGAATGTTGGAACAAGTGATAGTATCCTCATGCGGGCTATAATACGAACACACCTTTGTGGTGGTAGATTTTGTAAAGGGCAACAATTTTGAAGTTATTTTGGGATGACCCTTTATGCATCAAGTCAAGATGATTCAAGATTGAGGCTATGACCATCTCTGTTTATGACACAAGGAGTTCTATTAAGGTAAATACCAAGGACCACAATTACAGGGACATAAACCAAACTTTGATAGAAGACTTTGTTGTCACTACAAACGGCAGAACGCAATGCTCGCTTGGCTAATGAAGGATGCTCACATTTGGACGTGTGGAGCATCAAAATGCAAGAGTCTCAGAAAAGAGGATTGCATCCTACAATGAAGGAACCATTTCAATAGGAGTTGTTTGACCCTTTTGATAAGAAAATACTGGAAACTCTGGACGGCTGCGTAAATGAAGTGACCAATACTACATTTTGTGACAAAGATGGTTACGATATAAGACCCTTTCTAATGGTATCTATTTTCCATGAAACCAAAAATACTTTTGAAATGAAACAAAAAAGTGATTGTAAATGAATAGTGACGAAGTTTTTGTATGGGACCTTTCACACAATGATGATGATAAATACCATGATTCAAGGAGCCATGAATTAGTGAATAATACGGAAGGCCAACTCAAGGGAACACCAAAGCAAAGCACATATTCTCAAGCTACACATAATACCCAATGAAACTTGTTGGCCCTTGATTTCAAGGGAAGGTTGAGGGCTATTGGTGGCATGTAGCTGATAGAATAAATCTCTTGGATACTACCATCAAGGCACATTCTTGATAAAACAATGTGACAAAATGGAGGACTTTTTTGCATATTCACAATGTTTTCTCTCATGTTCTTGTATGTATTTTCATTGTCTCTCTCCTCTAGCTAGCCTTTAGATCTTATAGATGGCTCAATGCCAAGCTGGTTCTCATCTACATTGTGATCACCACAAATTGTCTCGGAAGTAAGTAAGCCCGAAACTTCTCCACTGCAAACTTAAGAGCTAGCACCAATTGCTCAGTTGCGCTGAAACCCTTTTCAGCAGCTGTCATCACTCTACTAGAGAAGTAGACTGGTCTCATGAGAGATGTCTTTGGGTCTTATGCATCGAGACAGCTCCTAGAGCTTCTGGACCTACACTAGGATTTACATAGAATAATTCACCCCATGTGGGTTGTAGGATGACAGGCAATGAGCTCAAAATGGTTTTAACTTCTTGAAAGCACCTTTCACCCTCCTCACTCCATGTCAATGTAGTGTGTTTAGTGAGCTGCTGCAAAGGATAGATTGCCTGAGAAAGGAGATGTATGAATCGTCCCATGTAGCGAACCTTTTGAATGAAGGAGACTAGTTGCTTCACGTTTGAAGGAGTAGGTAAAGCTAACAATGTCTTTACCTTTTCAGGGTCAGCCTCAATACCATCTTGAGACACAACATGGCCTAGTAGAGTGACCTTGCTCTCACCTATGTGGCACTTGTCTTTATTCAATTGCCCACCCAATTGGGCCAGACGGGTGAAACCTTCATCAACCTTGGACAGATGTACTTCCCTAGAGCTGTAAATGCAAAAATCATCAATGAAGACTCGTATGGACTTACCAAAGTAAGGTTGAAACACCAAGTTCATAAACCTCTGGAAAGTAGCTGGGGCATTAGTTAAACCAAAAGGCATAACTCTATAAGCAAAACACCCCCAAGGTGTTATGAAGGTAGTATTTCTTTGGTCTTCATCTGCAATTCTGATTTGGAAGTAGCCTGAGTACCCATCACACACTGTGTACCTTTCATGACCAGCCACTTCATTTAGTATTTCATCTTGAAAAGGCAAAGGAAAATGGTCCCTTTTTGTGGTTGTGTTTAGAGGCTTGTAATCCACACATACCCTCCACTTCCCATTTTTCTTTGGTGCTACCACAACTGGAGACACCCACTCAGAATCTTCCACTGGGTAGATAAATCCTGCCTTGAGTAATCTTTTTACTTCTTTTAAGAGTGCATCTTGTTGCACTAGCCCTAATCTCCTTAGCCTTTGCACCACTGGTTTGGCACTTTCCTTTAATCGGATATGGTGTTGGGTTACCGTCACTCCTTTAATGTGCTCGTAATCAGTTATAAAGAGGCCAGCATGCTTCTTTAGTACCTGCAAATAGGGTTCTCTCTCTTCTTCTAGTTGGTCCTTAGCTAGCATCTCCTCTAAGCCTGTGGCTTCTTCCTTGTTTAGAGAGTCTTGACCACCTTCTCCTTCTGGGTTTCGCAGTATTATACCCATGGCTTCCAAAGAGCTAGCATCCTCCTCAGATGACTCATCCTCAGATGAAGAGCAGCTGCTTGTGCTCCATTCATCCATAGAAGTCTCCATCTCTAGGTCTTGTTGTCTACCCTGCTTCATGTCATACACAATTTTTTGTTGCTTGCCACCTACCTTATGATTTGGTCGCAACTCAAGGGAACCTATCTCCCGATCTTGCCTAGCTTTCATAGCCATAAGCCAAGGTCTTCCAAGGATTAGCGGATAGCCCTCCCCCTTAGTTGGGATCACATAAGCATCAATTGATATTGCAACACCAAAAGCTAAAACCTTCACTCCATTAACCTTTCCCACACAAGCCACCCTTACATTATTTGCCATCTTAGCTTGTAAGGAAGTTTGCTCGTTTAATTCCAAACCCAACCTGTGCATTAATTTCTCTGTCATAACACAAATCTCTGCTCCACCATCTACGTACACATTGGAGACTCGCTGACTCTTAATCTCTGCATCAATGACTGGCACGATGTCCTTCATGCCTCTTGCACTAATAGACCCAACTGACTTTGCCTTAGCCCTCCTGGTGCTGACCATCTTAGACCAGGTTCTACGCATCTTTGGGGAAATGTGGAGGAGCTGCTGCCATGAAATCTTTGGTCCTTGCTTACTCACATCTGCTACCAGGTCATAAGGTATGGATCCTACCCCAAGTGGAAAGTCTTCTACTCCTATGTGCCTCCTTGACCTAATCTTCCTTTTCTTGTCTCCTATCACTTGGGAGGAACCCTCATTCCCTTTATCCGGCTCTAAAGCTTCCATTTCATCAGTTCTTTGTCTCCTAACTCTCTTTATTGGCATGGCAACAGCTTCCTCCATTTTTTCTTTCCCTTTATCCTTACCATTGTCAAGACTTATGACAGAGACATCCTTGTCCTCCCCTCCCGATGGTAGTGGAGGGATCTCTGCTGGTGCTTGTGGTGGTGGAGGAGGGGGTCTCAATATTTGGATTGGTGGAGCCACGTGTGCATTTTGTCCATTTAGTGGCCTAGCTCGAGGAGGAGTGACTTGCTAGCAAGGAGGCCGTCTTTGATTACCATTTCCTTGATAGCGTCGTGGATGGGGGCAATAATACATGCCGTGACCTACCTCTCCACACTTGTAGCAAATGTACTCACGTGCTTGCCTTTGTCCTTCTTGTCTATTTCGTTCATTTCCTGGCTGGGGAGCCCTTACACCTTGAACCAGATTGATGGACAGGCTCTCTAGTTGATTGGTGATTTGTTGAAGTAATTCTTGTTGAGAGGACTCTTGGTCTGTTGCTCCTGTCCCTGCTACTACCCTTGCCGTAGGTTGAGCTAGCGGTGGAGGCTCCATTCCCCCTTGTAGTTGAGCTTGGAATTTTAACTTCCTATCCTTCTCCCTTGCATAAGTCATAGCTTTATCAAAGGTATCTGGGAATTTACCTTTTACCTTTTCTCGAAGGATGGGGTAAAGCCCTGCCAGGAAACAGTCCTTCTTTAGGCATTCTGGCGCCCTTTCTCCTTCACCTAGTGATGCACACCATTTCTCCCACAGGTTGGAAAACTTTCCTTCATAGCTTCTATAGTCATTGGGTGATGTTTGGCGTAGCTCTAAGAGCTGTCTCCATATCTCCTCTGGAGGCTCATGGCGGCGAAATTCTTCGATGAAGGCCATCTTTAAGGACTCCCATTCTCTTCTTTCTTCAGGTGCCAAAGTTTGATACCATAATTTTGCACCTTCCCTCAAGACCAAAGGAAAGGCCCTTAACTTAGTAGCTTCGTCATCCCTTCCTGATACCAGAAAGGCCATTTCCAAATTATCCAAAAAGTCTGGAGCAACCTCCCCAGGCTTACCATAAAAATTAGGGAAGGCCATAAGTGAGAGAGTAAACAATTACACAAACAGCTCCAATTTATTTTAAAATAGAGTATGGTAATTACAATTTGGAGCTTTAGCACAACTTAGCTCAAAATAGGATGAAGATCGACACATCAAAGGAATGGTAATAGTCTAGTGAGGGTAGAATGACAGGATGAGGAGAGTGCAAGATTTCCCCAAGTCTCTCGGCTCCAAACAACAGGGCTATTCTTTGTTGATAAAAGATTTTTCTATCAATACAAATATTCACACGGATATGACGCACAAAATGGAAAGGAAACATGCGGGGATCATCATTCTCATTATTGGCATCCATACTTACACACAAGAGCCTAGCTTAGTTGCACCACCTTGGCACCAATGAGCCTGATCAGCCACAGAAGGTCAGCACCTCGGATCACTTTGACTCTTCCCGATGCATCTGTGAAGATGTAAGGCGTGATGTCAACACTTTGTACAATGCTAAGCCTTTTAGCAAGCAACAATTGGATGCTATTACCATAATCAGCATGACGAATGAAAGTGACACCATTAATGTGCAGCACATCATCAACTAAGATAGTTTTCTTAGATTGAGATAACTTCTTGAAAATTAGCAGCAAAGGTAGGGCAGGGAGGCTTTTCACCCGGTCTCCAAAGCACTTTGGACAATATCCAAAGTGATCTTCACGCGGACAGGAGGTTGGCTTGGGATTGGTGGTGTCTGGATTCACAAAGTGCACTGGGAGCACTCGCAGACGGGCGGCAATCTTGTAGTCAAGCCTTCGCCTCTTTGCTTTAGGAGGATATAGGGGTGAGAGTCGTGGTTGCAAGTTGGAGGTTGAAGTTGGTTGCTCACTAGCCTTTTTCTTGCCTGTAGTGGTCATGTAGTGTGCTTCAATCACCTCTCTTATGGCTGCATCAAGCTCTACCAAGGTAGAGAGAAATTCTCCCCACATTGCATCCTCTTGGTTAGCATCCACAGGTAGGGTCACTTCACCCCTTGTGGCAAGAATCTGCATAGTCTCCATCTGCATAACTCCATTAATGGGCGTAGACTCCTCCCTTTGGGTCTCCATCAAGCACATCGGCTTGCACTATTCCCTACTCTTCTTGGACATTGGCTATTACCATGTCATCAAACACATAATAAGGCAGCTTTACCTTTACCAGCTCAGGTTCCTCAGACTCTGTTTCTTTGCCATAGGATGTACACTCATCCGCCCTATCCTCCTCACTTGTCTCCCAGCAGCTCAAGCTTGTATCTTCTTCATCACTGGCATCATATACCGGTTCCATGTCTGCATCTTCATCTGCTTGATGCTCCACAAATGCTTGATCACCTTCATGACTTTGCTCAGTTTCTCCACCTACTTCTAAACCCTCGGTATCGCAACCTACATTTTGCTGCCTTTTTATCCAAACTTTCCAAAAGAACAGGCTTTACCTCCTTAACCTGCATTGGAACTGATAGCGGGAAAAAGAGCAGTGCAATCGGGTGGCCTCTGTACTCGTGCACACTCCACAAACCACGCCTCATGCAAACAAGCAAAGAACAAAACAAAGGGGACACCCCCCTAAATTAAGAGGTTTAGGGACCTCACACATAGTGCACATAGGCAAGTGAGACTTCTGGCCTTATGATGGCATCAAAACATATGGCAAAACACATAGAAACGAAGCTTAGGGACCTTATGTAGCATATATATACACAAGACATCAGCTTAACAATACAACGGCATCTGATCATACATAACAAGGATATAGAGAAGCAAGCCAAGGATGGCATAATCCCTTGTCAAAAACAATCAACCCAGTAAGTAGGTATGATCCTACTAGCAACACATCAATACCTTAGAGAATGATGGCGAGGATGGTGGCCATGGAGCATGAGAGAAGACTCCTTATTTAGGTTTTAGGGCTAGTAATGTAGCATACTAGAGGGAGAGACAGAGAGAGAGAGAGAGTAGAGCTCCATCCATAGCTCCTCGTTGTGAGCAATGTCGTCATAGCTTCGTTGCTTGGTGAAGTGTTGGTTTTGAGTGAGAGAAGGCCTCCTTATATAGGTTTCTGAGAGGGTTTAGGATTAGGGATAAACATGCGTAAATCCGCTGATTGGGGTTACTTTTTGTTTAGGGTGGTCAACAGATTGAGGTCACCTGATATGTCACCATCAAGATATTCTCTAGAGTGATGTGAGAGGGGAGGGTAAATGCTGATTTTTCTGATTGTGACACATGGGGATAAGGCCTTGACCAGCATTTAAGAGCAGGTAAGGTGGCTGTTGAAACTGGAGGTTCTGCACATGTCAGGGGGGGACCTGCGGGGGGGAGGTGGCAGCTGGGTCCTCCTGAATATCAAATTCTCAAAAAATCCTCAACCATGGCTTCTTTTGACATGTGTTCTTTGAAAAAATCAGCATGTCTCTTTTCAACTCAAAAGTCTTTATCCGTGTTGACTCACCTTTACCATAAGATTTTCCCTTTTTCTCCTCCTGTAACTGCATTGTTGATGCCCAATCACTGCTTCTAGTAACAGTGAACTGTTACCTACCAAATACTTATGGTGCAGTAAAAAGTATTTACCATGGGTAAAAAAAGTTACTGTAGGTAAAAAGTGATTTGTATTTACCATGTAGGTGAAAAAATATTTACTGTAGGTAAAAAATATTTACTGTGGTAAAAAATATTTACTGTCGGTAAAAAGTGAAAACGGAGTATGCTGTGTTGTGAGTCCACACGAACATCCTCGTGTAAATTTCACTAGAAATTCACACCTAGAATGGGCTATTCTGTAAGATATAGGTTGTAGGCATGCATAAGAGCTCGTTCCCACGTATCTTCTGTCCATGGCACTTTTTACTCTTTGGTGCTTGTGAAGTAGATTTTTCTTCTCTTTCGAGATCCCTTGGACTAGAGTATCCTCATCTCCCCAACAACTGACTGTGCCTTTACTGCATCTTCAAAAGGGGTCCTAAAAACCATGCATCAGGAACCTCAACATCAATACCACTTTTGTACCTTGGTTTGCTTCAACATGGAGCTTCTCCTCGTTGACAAGCTCGTCCACCCTCAACACATGCACACCACAAACTGGAAATCTCCAAGGAACATGACCAACAGTAGGCCTTACCTCTATAGACTCTGTACCTTAAACAATTGGAACCGCCTTTAGTCGATCGAACCAAGGAACACTCTACTACCACCTCCACAGACATAGAATCTGCAGGCTTCAACACGCCCAATTCTAGCTTTTTCTTTACCTTTCTGCTCTTCATCTTGTCCAGATAGACCATGTCTTCATATGTATCATTACCGTCTTCCACCTTTTCTCTAATCCTCGGATGTAAGCACTCTAGCAGCTTTGATAGCTTCAAAATTCATTGCTTTTTATCCCAATAGCAACCTCTAACTGCTTCCAACACGCTTCAAAGTGCTCAACAAAAATGAAAAAATCCTTACATCCTAGCGTACCATCTTCAACTTTGCACCAGCTTCCTCCGTAATAATCACCTCTTGAAATCCTCCAGAAATTGACTCTGTAGCCCATGCCATGATCCTTGATCACTAATCTTCAAACCATCAAACCAAATCTTGGCTTGTTTGCACATCAGCAGCGGCACCGTCTGTAACTTTTTCACATCCATCATCATATGCATCAACAACATCCGTAGCTCAAAATCTGCTAGCCAATCCTCAGGATCTTCAACACCCGTAAATATGGGGCCAAAACTTGGCTCCACCATCCCTGCCAGCTTCAAACTCGACCCTCAAACACTTCAACCATTAGCCAACCGCTTTGTCAGCTATCAAACATCACTTTAGACTTCAAATTGGAGCATCACACAGCTCCTCAGTGGGGGCACCAAAAGATGGAGAGGGGGAAA
Source organism: Adiantum capillus-veneris (assembly GCF_014529385.1). Taxonomy (NCBI): domain Eukaryota; kingdom Viridiplantae; phylum Streptophyta; class Polypodiopsida; order Polypodiales; family Pteridaceae; genus Adiantum; species Adiantum capillus-veneris. The sequence goes on along the minus strand of NC_140943.1, from coordinate 77,073,720 downwards.
GGGAACACACCCAGAACACAACCCAATGCCTCACTATAGCCTAGAGTTTACACAGCATCCCAATCCTCTGGAGTTTACCTTCAAAACTCGTCACTATTCGCAAGCAAACCACCGTTTACACGCAACCATATGCACACATGCTTTGCAATGCACCAAACAGACCCAATCATTTTGCTCTACCCAAATCAGAGCCTTCCACATGCACACAGCCTCTCTCTATCTCCCTTTGCACGACAAGCTTTGGGGGGGGCACACACACCAACGCACACTCGAAACACACGCACACAAGCAGAGAAGAGAAGGAGGAAGGGGGAATTGACACCTAGAGACCGCAATGATGGATTCCTCTATCACCAACACAACTATGTACAAAAAAAGCCATGAGCTGGCACAATCCTCGGCCAAAGAGCATAATGGCAAAAGCCCTTCAAAAATCATGTATAGATCTTTTTATTCGAGTGGCTAAGCCCCAAAAAAAAAGGAGCTTCACAGCTGGTACATTCAACTTCTAGCTCATTATAGCATTTTTGTTGCATTGCTTGCACTTGGTCTACTCTTTTTAGAAGCCCTTGCATGGTGGACACTTCAATGTGTATGGCTTGCTTGGAATTGCTCCTTTGGTTTTTTCCACTTTAGATTGCCCTTTAGGCCGCCTGGCTCACCCACTTGCTTTGGTCAGCCACCCTCCAAACCTCCACCCTCCAACCCGACTCGGCCACCCACTTGCTTTGGCTCGGTGGTGCAGCCAAAGTTGGTCAACCATAGAAGATGGCATGGGCACATATGTGCAAGCTAGAAGAAGCATGGCATAGGGCTAGAGCAGCTACAAGGATCTTGGGCAAACAGGTAGCAGCGGATATGTATAGCTAATACGGTTTATAGGCCAAGAAAGCCTCCAAAAGGGGCTAATTTAGGTAGCAAATAAAGGAGGTTCAAGGTGCAATCTCTTTGCCTAGAAATGTAGAGCTTGAAGTGTTGAAGGAGCAGGTCCATACTGCTCATCAAACAGAGCTACGGAGCCCAAGATATTGGAGTTTGAAAGTGCAATGTGTTGCAAATCCTTGTCGGGCAGGGTAGCTAAGGACAGGGGCCCAAGTGGATGTTAGTGTACAGACATGTAGTTCTTGAATTATGGAGCATACTCATCTTTTTGGATTGCAGATCGGAGTTATAGATTGTTGGTTATGGTCATTTGAAGTTTATCCGACGGCCGGGTTTGAGCCCACTTGACCACATGGGGATTTGTGCCATCTGGCATTTTTTGGGCCTCGATAGGGTTCAAGCATATAGAACATACAGTGTGGAGTCAGCAGGGATTGACGGCTTGTGATTCTGAGCCTCAAGTGTCGAGCTATGACTGGTGAAGTTGGGGCATTTGGCGGTAGTGAGCTTACAAATGATATTTTTTTGTTTTGACAGCCTCGGGTTGCAACTCCGAGAATCTTGAAATGAGGCTAAGTACTTGTGGCTTACTTCAATATGGTGAAGCTTCGGCCGAGCCTTGCAGCTTGGAAGTCTGACCCCAGAGCAGGATGTTGCAAGCTGGTGAAGTGGGGGGGGGGGGGAGGGGGGATGAGTATGAGGAGATTTTTTTGGGCATTGGAGGTTATCCCAAAGGGTGGGGCGTCCGCAGCATGCCATGTGGCATTAATAGCCCCACATGTATGGTGTGTGAAGTGAAACAAATTCTATAAATGTTGGGCCGTGGCCCTTATGTGGTATGAAGCAAGGAGAGAGGGATCTCTCGTTAGCGTGGCTATGGTGCCCTCTTGTGTTGTGTTGGCTGCGTTGGTGGTGCTTGCCACCCCACATGGGCGCACGACACTGGTGTTTTGGTTGGAGGCGGAGCCCATTGGCGCTGGCTCTAACGGGAGGCGCACAATGATGACATGGTATGCGCTTGACAAAAGGCAGTTCACAAACGCCCGATTGGGGCTGTTTCATGCACCCGCCATGGGCCATCTTTTTAGAGGGCAGGGGACCCCACTAGCGATATAGATAGTCCCAAAGGGGGTATCCCACGGCAGACAGCTGGCAGAGATGAAGAGAGGAGGAATCCGAGGGGACTCTAAGGCAAGTTCAAAGAGCAAGTGGGCGGCCGAGCTGGGTGGCATAAAGGACAATCTAAAGCGGACAAAGAGCAATGCGAAGTGTCCACCATGCAAAAGCTTCTAAAAAGGGATAGACCATTTGTATGCAACTCAAGAAAAATGCTATAAGCAGTAGAAATTGAACTATACAAGCTAGGAAACTCCAAGTTTTTTCTTTTTTGGATCTTTTAGCCACTCCTATAAAAGGAGGTGAACGTGATTTTCAAAGGGCTTTTTCAAGCCATCGGGGGTTTGTTTTTTACTAGGGCTTTTTTTGGGGCCATCGGGGCTTTTGCCATTGAGTTTTTTGCCGAGGGTTGTTCCGGCACGAAATTGATTGTAAATGATTGTGTGTATGTAAGGAATCCATCTTTGCTATCTCTTGGCATCTTCCCCTTCTCTTCTCTGTTTGTGTGCATGTGTTTTTGGGCGTGCGTCGATGTGTGTGCCCCCCTAAGGTTTTTCATGCAAAGAGAGATAGAGAGAGGCTGTGTGCATGTGGAAGGCTGTGAATTGGGCAGAACGGAATGATTGGGTATGTTTGATGTGTTGCAAAGTGTGTGTGTGTGTATGGTCGTGTGCAGGCGGTAGTTTGTTTTGCAGATAGTGTCGAGTTTTGAAGGTGAACTCTAGTGGATTGGGGCACTGTGTAAACCCTGGGCTATAATGAGGCATTGTGTTGTGTCCGAGGTGTGTTCCCCTTTCCCCCTCTGCATCTTCTACTACCCCCACTGAGGAGCTGTCAGATGCTCCAATTTGAGGTTTAAAGCAATGTTTCGTAGCTGACAAAGCGGTTGGCGGGTGATCAAAGTGTTCGGTGATCGAGTTTGAAGTTGATAAAGATAGTGGAGCCAGGTTTTGGCCCCATATTTACGGGCGTTGAGGATCCTGAGGATTTGTTATCAGATTTTGAGCTATGGCTGTTGTCGATGCATATGTTGACGGATGCGAAAAAGTTGAAGACAGTGTCGCTGTTGATGCGCGAGCGGGCCAAGATTTGGTTCGATGGTTTAAAGAGTAGTGATCGAGGATCATGGCAGGAGCTAGAGGTTCAGTTTTTGGAGCGGTTTCAAGAGGTGATTATTGCAAAGGAAGTTGGTGCAAAGCTGAAGGCGGTATGCCAGAAGGTGAGTAAGGATTTTTCCTTTCTTTTTAGCAGTTTGAAGCCTGTTGGAAGCAGTTAGAGGTTGCTACTAGTGTAAAGGGCAATCAATATTTGAAGCTATCAAATCTATTAGAGTGCTTGCATCCAAGGATTAGAGAAAAGGTCGAGGATGGTGCGGATACGTGTGAGGACATGGTCTATCTGGCCAAGATGAAGAGAAAAAAGATAAAGTGGAAGCTGGAAGTGGGTGTGTTGAAGCCTGCAGATTATGTGCATGTTGCAGTAGCAGCAGAGTGTTCTTTGGTCTGACGAAAGGCGGTTACAGTTGCTCGAAGTGCAGAACGTAGGGAGGTAAGGCCTATGGCTCGTTATGCACCTTGGAGGTTTCCTATTTGTGATGTGCATGTGCTAAGTGTGGATGAGCTTGCCGATGAGGAGAAGCCCCATGTCGAGCTGAACCAAGGTGCAAAAGTGATAGTAGATGTTTAGGTTCCAGGACAGATTAAACAGGTAAAGCCTGTTCTTGTGGAAAGTTTGCATGAAAAGGTAGTAGAGTGCAATCGGGTTGCGGATATTGAGGGTTCAAAAGCAAGTGGAGAAAGTGAGCAAAGTCATGAAGATGGTCAAGCATTTGTGGATGAAGATGCAAACACGGAGTCAACTTATGGAGAGAATGATGATGACACCAGCTCGGGTTGTTGGGAGATAAGCGAGGAGGATAGAGCAGATGAGTCCACATCCTATGGTGAAATGGAGTTTGACGAACCTGAGCTGGTAAAGGTAAAGCGGCCTTGTTATGTGTTTGATGATATGGTAGTAGCCCATGTTCAAGAAGACCAGGGAACCAAGCAAGCCAATGTGCCTGATAGAGACAAAGTGGAGGAGTCTATGTCCACAAATGGAATTATGTAGATAGAGACGATGCAGATTCTTGTCACAAGGGGTGAAGTGGCCCTACCTGTGGATGATGACCAAGAGGATGCATTGTGGGGAGAATTTCTCTCTACCTTGACAGAGCATGATGCAGTGGTAGAAGAGGTGATTGAAGCACAAGTAGATGAAGCTAACAGGCAAGTGAAGCTGATTGACCTTGAAGAGTAGCTAGGTGCAGCAGGAGAGCTCAATAATTCTGGAATCAAGTGTATGTCCAAAGAGGAGGTTGTGTTGCCAAAGATGGTGGAGATTCCGATGTAGCAAACATGCCTAGTGATGGATAAAGGAGAATCCCAGACGATGTTCTTGCTTCCATTGAAGGTATGTGAGTTATGGTTGATGAATATGGTGGTAGATACAGCTATGCGATGGATGGTTCAGTAGGTGCAGGGGTCTATGCTTGAGGCCTCCACTTTACGTGTTTGGGAGGGAGGGTCAAACTTGTGTTCAAGCTTGTTGTTAGGTACATGTTTCTTGGATGGTGGTATGCTTGGTTCTGCTTGGTATATAGTGGGCATTTTGCGGAGGACTACATGGAGATTTGAAGGCAGGCTATGGTCGATCTACATACATGATGGTCTATGTGATGGGGTGCGGCACTATTCTGAGCAGTTACAGATCGGTGGACCACACCAATGGCAGATGTTTGATCCAGGCAGATGCCATGTGATGCAAGGGGTGGGACAACCCACTTGAAGGTTTGGTAGTGGGCTACAATAAGACTATGTACATGTGGCTTTGGTTTTCTCATAGTGTGTGCCTAGTTTTGCAGTTAAAACTGGAATAAAGCTCTTTTTTGGTTGAGCATGAATGCTCAACTAGGGGGTGGGCAATGATGGTGCAACCAAAGTTGGTCGACCATAGAAGATGACATGGACATGTATTTGTAGGCCAGCAGAAGCATGGCAAAGGGCTAGAGCAGCTATAAAGTTCATGGGCAGACAGATAGCAGCGGATACATATGGTTGATGTGGCTTATAGGTCAAGAAGGGCTCCAAAAGGGGCTAATTTAGGTAGCAGAGAAGGAGGTTCAAGGTGCACTCTCTTTGCCTATAAATGTAGAGCTTGAAGTGTTGAAGGAGCAAGTCCAGACGGCTCATCAAATAGAGCTACGGAGCCTAAGATATTGGAGTTTGAAGGTGCAGTGCATTGCAAATCCTCGCCAGGTAGGGCAGCTGGGGACAGGTGGCCCAAGTGGATGTCAATGTATAGACGCATAATGTTTGAATTATGGAGAATACCCGTCTTTTTGGATTGCAGATCGGAGCTATAGTTATGGTCATTTGAAGTTCTGTTGGGGGCCGGGTTGAGCCCACTTGACCACATGGGGATTCGTGCTATCGAGCATTTTTTGGGCCTCGAAAGGGTGCGAGCAAATAGAGCATATAGTGTGGAGTCGGCAGGTTTTGACATCTCATGATTCTAAGCCTCGATTGCAGAGCTACGACCTCGTGAAGTTGGGGGCATTTGGCAGGAGTGGGCTTACAGATGATTTTTTTTTGTTTTGATGGCCTCGGTTTGCAACCCCGAGAATCTCAGAATGTGGCCAGGTACTTGTGGCTTAAAGTTGGTATGGTGAGGGCCTTGCAGCTTGGAAGTCCGATCCCGGAGCAGGATGTTGCAACCTGGGGAAGTGGGGGAGGGGAATGAGTATGAGGAGATTTTTTTGGGCATTGGAGGTTATCCCAAAGGTGGGGCGCCCACAGCATGCCACGTGGCATTAATAGCCCCACATGCATAGTGCGTGAAGTGAAACAAAGTCTATAAAGGTTGATCAGTGGCCCTCATGTGGTATGACGCAAGGAGAGAGGGATCTCCCGTTAGCGTGGCTATGGTGCCCTCTTGGGCGGCACTGTTTTGGCTGCGTTGGCGGTGCTCGCTGCCTTGCATGGACACACGGCGCTGGTATTTTGGTTGGAGGTGGAGCCCGCTAGAGTTGGCCAATGTTGGCTTTGAGGGGAGGCACGCAGTGATGATGTGGCATGCACTCCGCAAAAGGCAATTCACACGCGCCTGATTGGGGCTGTTTCATGTGCTCGCCATGGGCCATCTTTTTTGAGGGCAAAAGGGGGCCCCACTAGCGATATCGCTAGTGCCAATGGAATATCCCATAGCAGACAGCTGGCAAAGAGGAAGAGAGGAGGAATCCGAGGGGACTCCAAGTCAAGTTCAAAGAGCAAGTGGGCGGCCAAGCCGGGTGGCCTAAAGGGCAATCTACAGTGGACAGAGAGCAATGCGAAGTGTCCACCATGCAAGGGCTTCTAAAAAGGGATAGACCAAGTGTATGCAACTCAAACAAAATGCTATAAGGTATTGAAATTGAATTGTACGAGCTAGGAAACTCCCATTTTTTCTTTTTTGGACCTTTTAGCCACCCCTATAAAAGGAGGTGAACGTGATTTTCAAAGGGCTTTTTTGAGCCATCGAGGGTTTGTTTTGGACTAGGGCTTTTTTCGGGGCCATTGGGGCTTTTACCATTGATTTTTTTGCTAGGGTTGTGCTGGCAGGAAATTGATTGTAAATGGTTGTGTGTATGCAAGGAATCCATCATTGTTGTCTCTTGCGTCTTCCCCCTTCTCTTCTCTGCTTAAGTGTGTGTGTTCCCGGGCATGCATCCGCGTGTGTGCCCCCCCAAGGTTCATCGTGCAAAGAGAGATAGAGAGAGGTTGTGGGCATGTGGAAGACTGTGAATTGGGCAGAGTGAAATGATTGGGTCTATTTGATGTGTTGCAAAGCTTGTGTGCGTATGGTCATGTGCAGGTGGTGGTTTGCTTGCAGATAGTGTCGAGTTTTGAAGGTGAACTCTAGTGGATTGGGTTGGTGTATGTGCTCAGCACAACATGCAAAATATGGATATAATGTCAAAAGTTCATTATTACTGTCAGAATCACCCCTCAGACATCATATGCGTATGATGTCTGCTAATAATTGTTTGGACAGAATTCATTCTTCAGGCATCCCCAAGTCTCTAGTACTAGTTTTCAAGCACTTCTATCAATTTTTATGCAAAAACATGCTCAAAATCACAAGTTTTTCTTTTTTCTATTTTTGACACTCCTTCTTTTGTCTTTTGGTTGTCACGGGTGGGTCAAAACACTAGTATCAAGGTGTACTTAGGTTAAAACCCCCCTTCTAAACACTCTGGTGCAATCAAAAATTTTCAAATTCTTTAAATTCCTCTTGCAACATCATACGCGTATAATGTCCAAGTTTACAGAATTGCAGTTTTTCTTCACAGAACTCTTGCACATACCCTCTTATATGCTCAGAAATATCAACAGAAAGCTGTTTATTGCTTTTTTTTTTCTCAAAAGAAAACTTTTCAAATATTCTAAATGCAAACAAGCACTTCAACAAATAAATCATTGATGAATAGCTCTAGATCATAATCAGATCACTTACCTAAAGCTACTCCTACAAATCATATGGGGTTTTGCATTTATGAGTAGAAAAACGCTTCAATGCCACACACAGACTAGCAAACGCTTTTATCCCCTCACAAATCACTCAACCACCAATAACTACTCTAATCTACATCTAATACTACGAATCCTAACTAAATCTACCAAGTTGCAGAACCTCGGCAAGACACACGCTTCCTGGCTATCCACTTGATCTCGGAATAGCCTCTTCCGGATCCACTTGAGAAAAATGCTTCCTTTAGCCGAAACTAAAACAAGAAACCATCACATGAGTGTTAGTAGGAATACCTACCTAATTCCTTGTGTCCCTGGCAATGGCGCCAATGTTGCGGGAGTGAATCAGACCACCCATAAAGTACATGCAACACAACCTAGATCAACATTATGTCAATTGAGGACACAGATGACACGATAACACGGAGGCAATCTCTTTAGCTTGTCAAGTTGAGACCATCCCACTCATACAACATTTTGGAAGGCAAACTAATCCACAATCTAGAATCTCGATACTCTCAACTACACCACAAACCTACATGCACACAAACGGAAGGAAACTCCCTAAATCATCCCAAAACCGTATGAAACTTAAGGAACACCATCCCCTCACTAGGATACACCTGTCTCAAAGCCTCTACACTCAAAAACCTCACTCTAAACCCACTTGTAAAAAACACGTATGAAGACAGAGCCGGATTTTGAAAGTGCACGAAACTGAAATCTATGAGTACCTATGCGTAGCTTATGTCGCCACAATTCTAATGACTATTTACCGGTAGAAAACATACATCATTTGATACACTTATGACCATGAATAGCTCATAGATGTGTCAACGTGCGTGCTCTATTCCACGAGGAATGCTTGGCGTCGATGCGTAGCTCTTGTTGAGCCTAGCACGATGGTGTTGTTGGTTCTCCAATGCAATGAGCAAGCGGGGAGTATCGCGAGGATGAAGTCACATCCTCTCTCTTTATCTCTCACACACAGTTGATGACATCTTAAAACTTATGATTATGATAAAAGTTCTCTTTACAAAATGACCTAGGTACCTTATGTACTAAGGCTAATGTAGCTTAGACCTAAAATAGAGTTCAAGGGTTCAAATGGCTTTGTATTTACAATATGGAAGTGCCATTGCACCTTGGCTTCTGCAACTAGACTAGCTACTTATTACAAATGATGTCTATAACCATAATCCACAACATTTTATAAGTCTCAAAAAATAAGGCTTTGTTGAGTTATGTCGTGTTGTTGACCCAGCGGTCAACAAAGTGCTTGGTGTTGTGCTTATGTGTGCAATGTTAAATGTTACCTACATTTCACATACAAAAGTGATCTTGAAGCTTTTGGAGGGCTCGATCGAAATGTCTCTTTGGTGGCTCTGGATCTTGATGGTGGACGAGGCCTACAAGTAGCAGGAGAGTGCCTTTAATAGGGGATGTCTTTCGGATGCTTGGATTGATGTTCTACCTGTGGAAATATGACCTTAAAAGAATTTCATTTTGAAAAAGTGAAAAAACAAAAGAACAAGATAAGGCAACACGTGCAACAAGCAATTGATTCAAGCAGTGCAATGTGAGCAGTTGAGTTAAGTAGTGCAATGTCTGTGGTCAAGGAATAAGGCGGGCTCCAACTAGAATCAAGGTGGCAAGGCAACATGAGGTAAGACGTTGTTTGCTAAGTATTGAAGGGCACCAACAACCATCCATGCTGAGCATCAAGACTCACTGGGTGAGCTAAGGTGGGTAGTCGGACTGTGAGGCTAGTCCAAGCAGTGAGAGATACACTTTGAGTTGTAGGAGGTGTGAGAGATGAGCATTGGTGAGCAAGGCTTTGGTTAGCTTGAGTAGGGCAATGGAATAGAGTAGGACCTGATGACATGGCTATGTGGCCACCGTGAGAGTAGTGCGTACGAAAACAAACATCAACAAGATGTCCGAATCATGTAGAGATAGTGCTGCAAATTATGACATGTATGGCAATGATATGCTATGCCAAAGACAAGGCATGTCTGCACTATCAAAATGGATGCATGCCAAAATCTCATGAAGCTTGTTGGCAGTGTGGAAACTCACAAGGCCAGCTATGCTAGGATACCGGCAACCGGTTGCGTGATGACTTGGTGTCAATTTTCTACAAGACTGTGTCACCAATGATGAGGAGCCTCACTTTAATCAAACTTGCAATTAAAGAACCAAGAGGTTCGATAGGCCGGCCCTTCACAAAGCTCTCAAAATCGGACTCGAAATTTCATGTAACCTACTTGACCACTGTGTTGAGATCGAATGGGTGTCTTTGTGTGTGCCATCCCTTTTTGGGGTTGACCACCTAAAAGTGGGGTGTTCTCAACACGTGGATTTCATTGAGAAGTAATGGTTTAAGAGAAAGGATTGTGACTTTAATTCTCTCTCTCTCTCTCTCTCTCTCTCTCTCTCTCTCTCTCTCTCTCTCTCTCTCTCTCTCTCTCTCTCTCTCTCTCTCTCTCTCTCTCTCTCTCTCACACACACACACACACACACACACACACACACACACTTAAGTACGGATACAACTATTAGACCACAATAGCTTATTGAATGTTTCAAGGCCTCCGCCTGACATCAGGTGGTAATTTTTTATTTTTTTCACCCTACGTGGGATACACTACCTTAATAAACTTCTACCTTTGTGGCTTAATCCACACAAAAAACCCCCCATATCGAAGCGTGACTCTTTTTACTCTGGCCCATACTTGGGAATTATGATGTGTTTACTCTAACATCACTCCCCACTCTATGTCGTGTTTACTATGGCATCACTCCACAGTTTTACCCTTAACTAGTTATCGTATTCACCTACACTCTGATCATGTGTGATCTCTTTCGAAAGACACACCTAATCAAACAACCCCCCCCCCCCCCCCCCCCCCCCCCCCCCCCCACACACACACACACACACACACACACACACACACTATTGGATCAACCATGGTGCCTGCTGCTGGATAGCGTATACCTGGTGATGATAAGAGATCAAAGGAGATTTGCCAAGATTGTGGCTCCTCGGAACATTTATCGACTTGGTATTTAAAACCAGGTGAGGGTTTCTCTATGCCCCTCACTTAGCCTTGGCTCTTATGTTTTGTGTGTGTATGAGAAAGAGAGTTTTGTTGGGGGCTTGAATAGCTGCTTACTATGTGGCTATGGACATGGTTGAACATAAGGAGGCTTCACAAGTTGGTACTAAGCCATAATAGACTTGTTTCTTCTATTGGATTATTTTGCACCTCCTAAGTTTGCTAGGTGTTGATATTTAATACTCCTTGGTATGATATAACCGATCGGTGACATAAAGTTTTGATGCGAGGTTTTTGGATTAATGGTGTTTTTACCATGAACAAGTAGATTAGCCTGTTAAACTTGCAACGTTTTGTTTTTTTTGTATTCTGTCATAATACTGCAAAAATGATTTGAAATCTATATACTGCGCTAATAGGGTTTTCATTAAAAAAAAGGGAGTGAGGTTGAGGGTTGGTATTGTATGCCCTTGGCATTTGCAAGGACATCGATGCAAAAAGTGATGGTGCTCCTTGCCCCAAGGGGCGTCAGACATGTGGTCTTTGGTTTGGTGTTGATGTCTTATGCCGCCCTGTTGATTACGTACTTTTGATGCCATCTGTTATTGAGTTAACTGTCATGCTGCTTGCAAAATAAGGATGCCGCTTTTTTGGTTCACCAAAGGTTGGCCTTTTACTATAATTTTTATGGGCTGAGTAGAATGGATGAATTAAAATCTCTTCATTTTAGGCATGCCACTTATTGATACAATCCAAGGTATGATGGGATACCTCTGACCCAATTGGGGGCTGTAAAAGTTGAATTTTTGCTTGATTTACTTAGGCTAAGTTTGATGACTAAACCATGCAAAGGTATTTCTTATGGGTATCTGATGTCAAAGATTAGGTCACTTTAAAATGGCTTTATAAATAAAATCAATATAAGGTTTTTACCTCACTTAAAAGATTTGAGTTTCCTAGATTGATTAAGGAAAGAACTTGACAATTTTTGCAAAATAATTGAAGGGCTGACTTTTTTGAGCTAATATGGGTATTAAGACACTTGGATTAGAAGGGGTGGTGGCCTTCTTATCAAAATGATATGTATGATAATATTTATTTAAAGACTAATCAAAATTGGGGCTATATAAAAACCATATATATAACTATTTCCATAAATCATAGGAAAATACTTTTTTACAAACATTAAAATGAAGAAAAAACGATGGGTTACATGAGCACTTTGGACATTTGTTTCAAGTTAAAAAATTTGTAAGTTGGAAATGGATAACGACTAATAAAGCTCATTGACACCTGTAAAACACATTCAAGGCTAACGTATATATGTTTTCTTGTTTGAATAGAAGCAGGTGAGGGCTCTATCCTTTCTTGGATTTTTTTTTGCTTGAAGCAAATGTCTGTCCTGGACATTCTGGGCTCTTACCACTTCTTAGAACCTACATTTTAGATCAGCTATTGTACTTCTACACTAGAATGAGACCTCATTCTTATAACAATGTACAAAAATAACTCTAAGATTGAGTTGTTTTTGTATTAGTCATTGTCACTTGTCTAAAACTAGTTGTCTTTTGAACTAAAAGTTCATTTATGTTTTATTATATATGTAAAGCAGCAACACACACATCCTATACATAATCTTTCCCATCCCAAAGCAGGACGTTGGCTTTAGAATTTGCTTGACTTACAGTGCTAAGTTGGACCCACTGTCTATAATTCCTGTTTAGGTTGTCTAATGTTAGTTGGTCCCTCTTAGACTATGATTCTGGATACCTGCTCATGGCTATCATAGTCTTTTTGGCTTTCTCGGTTTAAAGGGTTGAAGGTCCATCCTACATTACTAACCTTAATTTTTTATTAACTTTCAGGATCACAAAAATTATAAATTTACTACTCGCATAAGAGTTATCCACAACCCGAAGAAGCATACAAGGATTTTATAACAAATTAGGTTTTACCTAAAAGATCATCCTCCAAAAAAAGCCCTGGCCCTTAAAACTAGACCTTTTTGGCTCAACATGCCAAAAGCATTTTTACATCTTACCCTAATTAACCTCTTGTTAACATTCTCTTCATCCTGAGCTGAACTATCCAAATTTATCAAAAAATTATGCGGCCTCAACCCAACTTTTATCAGTACCCTCACTACTAGAGCTATCCCTCAAACAGGTGGCTTCTTCTATAGATATAGTGCTGCTCTAGAAGCTATCAAGGAATTTCAAAATAACTTTTGCTCCCTCATCAACTCTAACCTTTTAGAAATGGTACCCAAAGTATCCAAAGGTTTTCCTTTTTTACCAGTTAGACAAATTGAAGTTGACTACTTTGGTGTGGACCATCAGCTCTATGTTCTACCTAACAAAGCCTTTTTGGCACCTATTCTTAGTGAAACTTGGGTTTATTTGGATCATCAACTAGCATCCACAGTTGAAGATCACAAACTTAGAATTTCAAAAGGAGAACAGTTCATAGACAAAGGGGAACTCATCAAAGCCCCCTTCAACCTTAACTTTATTGACCATCCTAAGTGCTCCTCTAATGCAGGATTATACATTCGTACAAAAGGTAACATGGAGTTTGCTAAAAGTAATCCTGACTTCTACACTGAATTGATTTGAATTGTGTTTTAGCCTTATCTAAAATGTGCCTGCAAATTTCTTGACCGCAAAGCCTCATGTGAATCAAGCATCATGTGGTTGGACCATGCTATATGGCATATCCTCAACCACCTTGACCAACTCTTCCCTGAGAAATCGGTGGACTTTCATTTATCCCTCATATGTTCTTGGTTGGAAGGACAAGCTAAACAACTAGTGGTTTCTCAAATTACTTTTAATATTTTTTGTGGGCTAATCTTGGATATCCTTAAAGAGCTCAAATCTGATGAACCAGGGACTTATCTGACCACTTATGCCAACTATAAAGGTGTCAAAATCATCACTAGTCTACTCAAGCCCTGTGTTGAAGATGATGATTCCCCCTCACTAAAAAGACCTAACTCTTTAACCACTTGATAATGTGCTTATTGGCTGGAGGTATCAGCAACCTATCAAGAATCTTATCTATAGTAATGATTTTTTACGTAACAACACTATCCCCGAATGTGCTTGTGTGATAAATATAGCACTTTTTGTAAAGATTTTGGTAATTTGGGCATACATGAATGCACTTGTGATCTTAATTTAAGTGATGACACCACGGTTTGAAAACTCTTGGCTAAAGGACTGAATCGCATCCCTAATTTTCCAAAAAACCCTAATCTTGCTCTATTAGCTTTACTTAGCTGCTTAACTGACCTTGTTAGTTCTCTTCGACTGGAGAAGAGAATCCTATTGGGCTTGACTAAACTAGTTGAACAATATTTTTTCTGAAAAATTTCTTTCATACCATACAAATGGCTGTCCACTGAGAGTACTTGGATCACACCACACCTCGGAGTTGAATTTCATAAAACTTGCACATAATTGGTTTGTAGTAGGGCTTGATAAAAGCTCCAATTGTCCTACTCTTATGTGCAAAAAATTGACTTGGAAAGCAGCTCACTCTCGACTATCTGGGAAGGAATTCACATTACTAAACCATTCTCCTAGTATGGTTATTGATAGGATCTCTAAGCATCTTATTAATCTTGGGTATTCTCTTAAGACATTCAAGCTTTCTGTGCTTTTTTCCACATATAAACATCATAAGCATAAAGTAAAATGGATATCTGATGCTTTGAATGGGATATTTACCGACATTACTAAAGATATCACCCTTTGCCTTGACCTTGTACTTTCAGAGTTTGAATCTGTATGTGCAACTAAACAAAAAATTTGTTCAAACTTTCTCAAGATACACTATAACCCCTTTTGGCTAGTTAAAAACTTTAGTGAGGCCACTCTCTTCCTAAGCTCTCTCTCTCTCTCTCTCTCTCTCTCTCTCTCTCTCTCTCTCTCTCTCTCTCTCTCTCTCTCTCTCTCTCTCACACACACACACACACACACTCTCACACACACACATACATGCCATGTTTATATGCATTTTAACTCCTACTGGTATATAGGAGTGGCTTGTTGCCATGCCTAGGTGGATATAAGTTGGTGACTGGTCTCAATGACTAGTATTGGCCTGAGAAAGATTGTAACAATTTAATGGCCTAGTAACTTGTGTGTAGCAAAAAATAGCATGAACACAGTGAGCATTTCATCAAAATAGATTCCTAATGCGAATAACAAGACTTCTTGGGTGGAGAGAGCAACAAAAAGAATAACACCTAGTTAGATAGCATGAACAATACTTCAAAAGAGAGAGAGATTAAGCAATTGACAACATTTGAGGACCGGATTTGCATGGAGCCAGTCCCCCCTCCAAAAGGCTTTGTATTATGGTTTCTCCCATCAAGAGAGACATTTTACAATACAATTCTTTGTGTTCCTTCAATACTAGCTAGTGCAATGAAGATGGAAACTTCAAGCACTAAGCACTACATTTATCAAACACAAAATCAATTCCCTCACGGTCTCAGACCCAAGACCTCAAACACCTTCGAAGATGGTGAGAGCTAGCGGGGTATGAGAGTAGATTGAGAGGAAGAAGGAGTAGTCTTACGAGAAAGATGTACATCTCCTCACAAAATCACTAATATTAGCATAGCTTAGCTTAGTAATTAGCATGGTAGAGCAGATGAGCATGCATTGAAGCTTGGCTCTTGGTTGAATTTGCATCACAAAGCCAAGAGTTGTTGGTGTAGGCATCCCTTCTCACAAGCTTGGAGTAGGTGATAAGCTTTCCATTAAAGCTTGAGAAGGAGAGAGAGAGTCTTCTTGCTTCACACATAGATTGTGTGTGTGTGTGTGTGTGTGTGTGTGTGTGTGTGTGTAAGTCAATAATGCCTTTGAAAAATCAGCCCCCTCTCTCTCTCTTGGTCTACCCCTCTTGCTATTTGCTCATGCTCACATCCTATTGGACATCCCCAACCTCAGCCAATGGAAATTAAGCAGCATAAGTAATGGCTTTTTTACATGTGTCCCCCTTTCCCCTTTTGTGAGTGCTTTAGTAATTAATAAATGCTACTAAACTCTCATTGGACCCCTTTGCCTCCTGGCCAATAGGAATCAGGCAAGCCATTGGGCTGTTGAATGCTCAATGGACCCCATGGGAGACTGTCCAATAGTCTTTTAGAGAGCTTAATTCTTATTGGTTTTTTTATTAAGTGTTTTTTAATTGATTAAACTAGATTTACTCTATCCTAATTCTCATTGGTCCACCTCCAAGGCCATCCAATAGGATTTCAGTACACCTTGTGGGCATCTGGGCTAGGGAGCTGACATGTGTCCCTCATTCCCTTTGTGTAAAGGGAGTTTGTGTGTGTGTGTGTGTGTGTGTGAGAGAGAGAGAGTGAGTTTCTCTCTCATCTCCTACAACTAGGGCTGGCCCCCTCCTATGTAGGGATGCATGAAGACTTTTGGGACACACACAAAGCATCCAATTTCCCTAATGTTTGACCTTTGGACACAACCTTTGAATTTTGGAACCTTAGCATTTTGGAAGTCTTAATGGGCTGAACCTTAGGGTCTTTTAAGCCCATTGTTGCACTCTGGTCTTTTGCAGATGGGCCCCCCTTTGGATCCCTATTTTCCCTCCTTTGGATCCCTTCTATGGCCGGTCTGCTAGCTTAACCAATGTTCTAGCTTTTTCTCCCCTCGCACTTCCCCATATTAAATGATCAGTTTAACATGAGATAATCATTTAGGAGAATTAGATATTGATTATTATGACATTACCTCTCTCTTGAAATCATAGTCGTCCTTGACTATGGGGTAGAGAAGATAAAGCATATTCATTAGTCCTTTTTCCTAGCGGGTAGAGGATCCCTATGTTACCCTACGACATCGTTCTAGTATGGATGACTAGTCCATTTGGTGCTTGAGAGCCTAAGCTGCCGCAAGCATGTCTACACATTAGTTCTATCAATCTTCCATAGTAGAGTGACAAGCTCTACTTGGTGTTTGGGAGACGTCGTCTCCGCAAACTTGATCTAAGCATGCATACTACTTCATTTTTGTGCACAATAAAGAAAAAGAGAGTCTTATAAGACAAAAACTTTGTTCATTTTTAACATTTGTACATTTTCTTACTCTTGGGAAGCATTGTAAGCATTGACAAGGTTTAAGTTATCCTTTAATTGTATGCCTAGCATTTATCTAGCATCTTCAAAAGGATAATTCTTAAACTTAATAAGATATCATTGGATAGTCTTACCACCTCTTAGTACCTTGTCTTCATGTGGGAGGATGGACTTAGGCTACAGCACCTCTTCTTGGTCCTCGATCTCCGGTGGGTCTTCAATAGTTGGTTCTTAAGGTGGCTCTGCTTTGTAAGGCTTTAATAGGCTCACATGAAAAGCATTGTGTACGAGCCAGTGGTTGGGCAACTTGAGTTGATAGGCCATCTCATTGATTGGCCTAAGAATCTGGAAGGGACCATAGTACCTTTTTGCTAACTTAGCATAGTACTTTTGGTGTCCCGTAGGATTATTGCCCGTCATGTGCCTTAATGGAGCCTTGGGAAATTTGAGTAAGACCCAATCATTTTCTTTAAAGGCTTGGGCTCTTCTATGCTTGTCAACGGTAGCCTTTTGCCTTTGCTGTGAGATAGAGATAGCATCCTTAATCTTTTGGAAAGATTCTTGTAGGTCTCTACTATACTCATTTGCAGCGAAGATCTTCCCGTGTACCTTAAGTAGCAGGGGACTTTTTTATCTTCCCTCAATTACCTCAAAAGGTGCTCTTTCCGTGGAAGTATGTACAGTGTTATTATAGGCATATTCCACTAAGGGTAAGTACTTCTCCCATTGGGATCTTTGATCTACTTCCGTTACATAGGCTTTTAGTAGATCGGGAATTTTCAGGTTAGCTATTTCACTTTTGCCATCCGTTTGCGGGTGATAGGCCGAAGAGAAATTTAGCCTTGTTCCTAAATTCTCAAAGAGACCCTTCCAAAAATTACTGGTCATTCTAGGATCTCTATCTGACACTATGGACATTGGCAAGCCATGGTACTTGAAGATTTGTGCAATGAAGAGGGTTGCCATTTGATGGGCTTTGATAGTCTTTTTGACAGGTATAAAATGAGCTTGTTTACTGAACCTGTCTACTGTCATCCATATTCTCGTATTCCCATGGATAGACTTAGGCAATCCAAAGATAAAATCCATGGACATGCTCTCCCATGGTGAATTAGGGATTGGCAAAGGTTGAAGTAATCCAGGTTGCTTCCCTCTATCAAACTTCGTCTTTTGGCATAACACACATTTAGAAACATACTCTTGTATGTTTGCTTTCATGTTAGGCCAATAGAAATATGTTTCAATCCCCTTTAGGGTAGATTGAATCCCTCTATGCCCCACATAAGGAGGAGCATGAGATTCATACATTACTTTCTCACGGAGTGAGTTAGTAACGCATAGTCTATTGCCATAGAGAAGATAACCATCTTGTAAAGTAAATGGTTCCTCTTTCTTCCCTAGTGCAAGGCTGAAATCACATCTTTCAAATTGGAGCAATAGCATACTCATCTATCATTGAAGATAGATCATTGTGAGTTGCTATGGAAACCGCATTCACTCTCGGCCGTCTTGAGAGTGCATCAGCTACTTGATTATGCTTGCCAGCAATGTGAGCAATATGAAAATGAAATTGCAAAAGGAAATTTTCCCACCTCATTTGTCTGTCAGAGAGCTTGGTCTGCGTCATGAAGTACTTAAGAGTTTGGTGATCCGTTCATAGAATGAAACGAGTCCCCAATAAATAGTGCTTCCATTAGTCTAAGTCATGTAGAACTGTGAGGAGTTCCTTTTCATATATGCCTAGAGCTTGCTCAACAAGGTCAAGCCTTTGACTTTCATAGCCTATGGCGTGACCTTCTTGCAGTAGAACATCGCCAAGGCAATCACCACAAGCATCACATTGGACCTCAAATGGCTTTGAGAGATCCGGTAGTGTAAGCAGAGGTTGAGAGATAAGCTTTTCTTTTAGCTTTTCAAAAGCATTGTTCTCCTTGGCAGACCATGTGTACCTAACGTTTTTCTTTGTTAGGTCATGTAATGGTCCTGCTATTAGTGAGAACTTTTCTATGAAGCATCTATAGTATGCACACATACCTATAAAGCTTCTTAGTTCATGAAGATTCCTTGGTTTAGGCCATCCTTTTATTACCTCTAACTTTGATGGATCCATTTGGATACCATCTTGAGAGATAATGTGACCTACATACTGAATCTCTTGTAAGAAGAAATTTCTTTTCTTTCGATTAACATAAAGTTTATTCTCTCTTAGAACTTGAAATATTACCTGGAGGTGTTGCTTGTGTTCGTCTAATGAATTAGAGTAGATGATGATATCATCAAAGAACACTCCAATAAAGGTTCAGTGAGGCCTGAATAGCTTCTCCATCAAGCGGTTGAATGTGGCTGGTGCATTGGTCAAGCCAAAAGGCATGACAATATATTTGTAAATACCAAACATAGTGCGAAATGTGGTCTTTACAATGTCTTCATCAACTATCCTTATTTGATGATAGCCACTTTTTAGGTCAATCCTACTGAAGTAGGTGGACCCTTGTATCTTATCAAATAGGTCTTCTACCCGTGGAACGGGAACCCTATTCTTGATAGTGATCCTATTTAGTGCTCTATAGTTGACACACATACGATATGTGCCGTCTTTCTTTTTCCTAGTAGCACACGAGAGCAAAATGGAGATGAGCTAGGCCTAACCATGCCCTTCTCAACTAACTCATGCACTTGCCGCATAATCTCCTCTTGTTGAGCTTGAGAAACTCTATAAGGAGGTTTGTTAGGCGGTGAACTTCCTAAAAGAAGTTCAATTGCTTGGTCATCATTGCCTCGTTTAGGAGGTATCTCATAAGGGATGTCGTCAATAAAGACATCTTGAAATCCCTTGAGAAAATTGGATAACTCTAATTCCTTTTGATTGTGTATATTTTCTTTTGCTAAAACATTAGGTTCATTTCGAAAATCTTTAACAAAAATCATGTACACGGAAATAGAGCTCTTTATTGACTTATTGAAAGCTTGTGTATGTACAATGGGTATGGTGTTACCCATTTTCTTGGCATATATGTACATATCTTTTTCCCTGAACCTAAAGGAGATTCTCCTTTCAGGGAATTTAACATTGGCAGCCATGCAATCAAACCATGGTGCCCCTAGGATTACATCCTCATGCTTGAGAGGAGAGATAAAGAAGTCCTCTTTGTCCACATAGCTTTGAGCATGGAGCCTCAATTTCCCAATTAAGGGAGTGACTGAAGCTTCTTGCCCCTTGAAAGCACCATCTACGGATAGGACATCTCTCATCTTGTAAGCTTGTATGCCTAGCTTGGTGGCCAACTTTGTGGATATGAAATTGTGAGTAGAACCAGGGTCAGAGAGAATAAAAGCATCATGGTCTCTTACCTTTCCCCAAGCATGGCATAGAGGAGATCCTTTGTGGTGAGTTTCCTCCTCTTGGATTTCGACCAAGGTAGCTCTAGGAGGCTCATGGCGGGTGTTCTTTTGGGGACAAGCGCGATACACATGCCCTTGCTCGCCGCACTTGAAACAACGGTTATCCTTGCCATAACGCTCAAGCTCTTCAGGAGAGAGTTTATTTTTGCCTTTGTAGACTCCCTTCTCTTTAGCTTTGTTGGATTACCCCTTAGGAGACTTTTGGACATTGTCCTTGCCCTTAGGCTCATTGGAACCCTTGTTTTCCATGGGCTTAGAATTTGGTTTAGTCCCCCGTTGGGAAATTGATTTGAGAAGCCACCATAGTATGATGTATAACTGTCAATATGGTACGTGGCCTTTAGGAGTTAACATACTCTGCCATTTCTTCAGTTAAGCCCGCACAAAATTGTTGCTTTTGCTCTCCAAAATCCAACTTTTTGAAGACAGCGGTTTTGAGTTGTAGGTCCCAAAACTTGTCTACATATTTGTGAATGGATTCATAGGGAGGGAGCTTCAAGCTTTGCCATTCGGTGAGTACTTTGTCTTTGGCATCGGTGGCCAAAAACTGCTTCATAATGGAAGCTCTTAAAGCTTTCCATGTTCGTGGAGCTTCACCACCCCATTAGCCCGTAGGCTAGACCACCATTGCCTAGCGGACTTTTGAAAGTGCATAGCTACATGGCGTAGCTTAGAGGACTCCGTGAAGCCCTCATGTCCAAATGCCGCATCGATCTGTTGGATAAAGGCCAAGACTTTGTCTGTAGCACCAAAAGTGCCATCTTAGGTAAGGAAAGAGATGCTCTTCCCTCCCTCTTTGCACTTCTTGAGCTTGGATGACCTCTTCCACGTGGCATAGGATTTGCTAGGGCCTCTTCTTTTTGATGGTTCAAAGGTTGCACCATCACTTTCTTCAGAAGGTGAAGAATTTGAGGAAGATGGAGAAGAGGATGACCTCTTTCTTGCCTTTTTCTTGCCTTGATCTTCGTTGTCTTCACCATCACTTTCATAAGAGGAAGAGGATGAAGAAGATGGAGAAGAGGGTGTCCTCTTTCTCGCCTTTTTCTTCTCTTACTTTTTGTCATCCCTCTTTGAAGTAGGGTGTGGAGAAGTATGCGACGGTCTTCTCCGTTTTGGAGGTGATGGAGAGCGTTTAGCCCGCCGTCTTTGTGGAGCCATCTCCATCGAGGTGGCGGGAGACTCACTTCTTTCTTGTTCCTTCGGTGGAGGCTCTTGATTTCTCCTTTAAGAAGGAGATGCGTCATCAAGGAGTAAAATTTTTGAGCCCTTCGTATGGATCCTCTTCTTCTTCCCAAATCTGAGAGAGGCCTCTTTTGGAAGTCTCGCAAGGAGGCTTCCTAGGTGCTCTCTCGTCATGATGGGGAACTTGGAGAATCCCATGATCACGAAGCTGCCATTGCACTTCACTTTGGAGGGATGGATTGCCCATGGCTTGTTGAAGCCTAGAAACAAGATAGTTAACAAGCATCGGGGCATCATTAGTAGCCTGCTCATTAGCAAAATCAAAGTTATCAACATTAATTTCACTCTCTTTACTATTGTCAGACATTCTAACAACTTTTAGGGGTACTTTGGCACTTCAAGCCCTAGTTGCTACTCCTCTTTACCCCTTTAGAAAAAGCACTCAAGCTACTATACCCATGGCTCGAATACCATCAATTGCATGGAATAGAAGAGAGAGGGTCGTTCAACACCAAAATAGCACCCGCTCCTGTCAAGCTTCTAATAGCTCAATAGTGGTTAAGCCGTAGCCAAGCCCCGTAGGAATCCACTATTAAGACCATAGCTCTCGATGGTGATGCCCCGTTAACTGCACAAAGGCAGGCGCACTGCAAGGCTGAAAAATCCCTATTCTACTTACTCACATGCAATTAATAATACCAACCATTTATAGCTAGCTTGAGGACCTCCCTTCTTGAGCAAGAAAAGAGAAACCTTGTGCTCTGATACCAATGTAACTTTTAATTGCCTAGTAACTTGTGTGTAGCGGAAAATAGCATGAACATAGTGAGCATTTCATTAGAATAGATTCCAATTGAGAATAACAAGAGTGTTCGGGTGGAGATAGCCACAAAAAGTATAACACCTAGTTAGATAGCATGAACAATACTTCAAAAGAGAGAGAGATTAAGCAATTGACAACATTTGAGGACTGGATTTTCATGGAGCCGGTCCCACTACAACAAAAACAGGTGCCTTCGACGCAGATTTTGACGCGAGACGTCAAAAACTGCGTCGGAATCTTCATCCTTGTGAAATCGTCGAAATATGCGTCGATATCTGCATCGAAAGGCATTGTTTTTGACGTGTATTTCGACGCCCCTATCGACGCGTATTTCGACGACCATGTCAGAAAAAAAAATCTTGGACAGAGGACAGGCAGCCTGGCCTGTGCCCAGTGAAAAGATGGACACAGCCACAGCCAGACTGCTTGTCCTCTGCCTAAGAAAGCGAGCAGCACCAAAATCAACCGTGCTCCCGCAAAAATTTCAGCAAAGTTCCCTTCGTTTTAACATAAACTTTTCAAAAAAAACGATATGTATACGCCTTCTACATGATATCCATGTAGGATCTCACATGAGATTTAAGGCACAACTTGATGGAAAAAATGAAACGAACTTTGTGCAAAACCGTAACCAAATTAAAACAATAACCATAACGAACTTCATATATAACAAACTTTGTGCATAACCATAACCATATTGATCAAAACCATAACAATAACCATAACCATAAACAAAACAATAACCATAACCATAACCATAAAGTTAAACATAACCATAAACAAAACAATAACCATAACCATAACATCTATAAACAATAAACAATAACCATAACCATGTCTATACAAGAAAGAAACACAGAGATGTGTCTGTGTCTCACAAAACATATATAGAAATCCACTGATGACTCGCGTATCACAACCTGCACATAAATAGACAAGTCACAAAATTAGTATGATATTACTTTACATATACTTAATTAATTAAATCAACTCACACATATTAACGTCTCACCTCAATCGATCAGCGAGACTCTAAGGCCTCCCAGTCTACAGGCTCTCTTGCGGCAACAAGATCATTCAATACTTCATAAATTCCTCTCCGATATCCATCTGTCTCCTCCTGGCGTGTCGGGGCTTGATCCATTGCAAGATTCTGCGTTTATACAAAAACCAAAGTAATTAACAATACATGATTCATCGCATTTTTTTAAAAACGCCATAGCTAGGATTGGATTGGAAACTCACAAACTCATTGCGAAAGGTGCCGAAGCCTCCGTTGCCAAGATGAGATGTGCTCTGGTCATCCATCGTACCTCCGCGGCCTGATGCTGCTGTGTGAACCGTGTGCCCTTTGTCTGCTCATCCTCCCTGATCTGCTACCACGTCTCGTGTGAGATGTCCGAAGGCTTCGGCGAGCCCAGCCTAAAAGCCCGACGAGCTGCATCTCAACGATGTTTCACGGTGTCCCGTGCAACACTCGTGATCCACCTCCTCGGAAGCTCCTCTGAACCCGGAGCAGGCTAATACTCTCTCATGATGGTCTCCACTATATAATTGACTTTGCTGCAATCATGATCAGGCCAAGGTGTCATAATGGTGGTCGAAAACTGCAGCTCCTCAAGCTAGCGAACCCGCTGTCTCATCTCAGTCACGACTCTATCCATGTCAACCTGTCCATATGCCCGTACATTATAGACCTTGGAGGCACTAGATCGTGTTCCCCCCAAGGTGTCCGAGGTGTGCTAAGAGGTGTGTCGAGAGGTGTGCTTGGGTAGGATGGGGGTCGTGAGCGAGGAGGGGTCGAAGCATCTGTGGACCCTCCTCCACAGCAACCACCACCTCCACCTGACGATCGCCGAGATCGGCGAGTGCGCCTGTGCTGCGGAGATGATGATGTACCCGCCTCTGTCGTACCCCTAGGTATCGAAGCGGCTATGATGGGAGACCTCACAGGCGTCGTACCCATAGGCGTCCCCCCCCATAGGCGTTCGACCCTCGGTGTGAAGCTCGGAGGCATGGTACCCGTGCCTCTGGCTATCCAATACTGAGACGCATCTACCATCTGACTGGGCGTCATCCTTGTGATGAAGCCCATAAATGCATCTGCACTCATAGAAGCGGGATCTGGATATTGGTCTGCCATACTAAAGTCCTGCACAGAGAAAGTAAAAGAAAGCGTCCAAACACCTTTGTTTAAATTAAGAAAGAGATTAATTTTAAATCAACGTCTTCACACAAACACCTACAGACCTCGACTAGTGAGGCATCATCAATATGATCTTGCACCATGTCATCGTCTATCTCTAACTGCAGACATAACTCTGTCCCAACTCGTTCTGGTGGATTGTCTTCATCCATTGCATCTTCATCTACAAGTGTCATATCTGCCTCGTTTGTGTCATCCCTCGTATATCTGTCAGCTTCCTCTGCCATACCTTCGTCCATCTCATCTAATGTCACAGTAGTATCTGCGTCGTCTGGCCGACTTTCCTCCAGGAGCTCTTGCCCTTCAAATACTTGTTTATTTCTTGGAGCAACCTGAACCACAAACCACCATTGTCGCTCTCGAGGGTCCGGTACAAAGACCACTTGCTTGCAATGTTCGGGGAGAGCAAACATATCGCTCGCATCTGTGCAAACCTTTGTAGAATCTATCTACACAAGCTTGTTTCCATCTCTGCGTACCGTTGCATTGAGACCAGAAGTAATCACCTTGAACCACTTCACATCCAACAAAAACATCTCAAACCGTTTGAAGCTGACTTTCAAGATATTTGACACCAGACCACAGTAATCCAGGTTGCTAGTGCTCTTATTCGTGTCTCTGGCACTGGCCCTGCTCTTTTTCATGAAACTAACCATTACCCCACTGTCAAACTTGTTTCTTCTGCTGTCAATTTGTTGTATTCTGAAATGATTTCCATGCGACCACAGTGCCATGTATGTATGATACCTCTAGTCACATCCAATAGCCAGCTCTTCCTCTTCTGGAGATATGGGTTCTCCAATCTGTCGAGCTGCTCTCACTGTCTTGTCCAACCATGCCATTGTAGGGAATTCAGATAGAGGAGCGAGACAGTCTGGCAAGGGTAAGCCTCTAGTCGTTCAGGTTCTCCTGAAATCGTGTCGCTCCCTATTGCGTCTCTCTTTCTCTTCTTCGTACCTTTCAAGCCATTTTTGCATCGGCTCTAAATTTACTATACATAACTTCATGATCTTTTCTCGCATGGAGTCGTCCATTTTCTTCGGCAACCCTTGCCCATGCGGCTCCTCTCCCACCAATCTTGCATCCTCCTCATCGCTCCATAGTCGAGGCATTTCTGGGTCAGAAATGGATAGAAATTCGATCGTCAAGACAAGAGACTCTTGCACCAGCCATCCTTCTGCCATGCTCCCCTCTGGACGTGCTTTTTGGCAAACAAAACCCTTAAGTGTTTTCATGAACCGCTCTAGAAAGCACATCCAACGGCTGTGGACTGTACCTGCCACTGCAACCTCATCTACTACATGGACGAGCAAGTGCATTTGGATAGTTAGGCAACTCGTGGGTAGATACTTCTCAATCATGCAAACTACCTCAATGGAGTTATCCCTTGCGACTGCAATGGATTCCTCTCGTATCTCCTTGGAAGAGATCCACCACACTAGCTCTGAAATCTTGTATATGCAGGACCGCACTTCCTCCGTTAAACACCCCTTGATCGCAATTGAAGAACAAATTACAAGAACTTATGCCAGTCGTGTGATCAGTCCTGACAATTGATCATCACGGGTGAATGCTGTCTTGAGACATCACATGCATCCTGTTGGCGTCCTGAACTCTGAAATCACCCTTTTGACTTGTCATTCCTCGCTTTTTAGCAATAGCCATGGCTCTCTTGGAAGCTTTGTTTGGCCCGTTGCATTGGTGAAAGGCCACAGCTCTGGCATCTTTCCAACTGACTACAAATCATCTCGTGAAGCTCAACTGTCTTTCATTCCCATGATTGTCTTCCAGAGGAGCTCTCCCACATTCTTGAATATATGCATTGGATCCAGCAAATGGTTAATTAGTAGATCACCCCATTACGGCAACGTATGGAGAATGGACAAACGTTTCATTCCTAGAATAGATTGCCACTCATGTTGCTCCCATCGACGAAGCCACTCTTGTACATGCATAGGACGACATTCGACGCAACCAAGCTGACCTTCGCGCAAGTGATGGCCATCTGGAAGATAACGATGGTGGCTTTGATAAATTGTCTTTCGAAGCGAGGCAAAATAGCACACATCCAAAGACGGCCCGCAAATTGGACATGCATTGTATCCCGAAGTTGTAAGCTCTGCATATATTAAAGCATGATTCAGTACTACACAAAGTGCTTGCTAATAGCGATAGTTTTGTAAATCATCCACCATTACCAGAAGCTTCACCGTGTCCTGGCCAATCATGCATAGTCCACATAAGAAGTCCATGGATCCTTGCATGATGTTGTCTTGCTGGTTCAACTGCATTTGCTATGTCGATCCCATGCCATAACTCCTGGAGCTCGTCAACTAGTGGTGCTAGATAAACATCCATGTTTCTGGCCTTGAACTTACAAGGCACGTCACCGTTGCAATCGGAAAATCTCTTTTGTAAGTTACGTACCTAAACAAAGGAGTGGCGCTTGCATCTAACCACCCGTACACTAACTGCAGATTCAAAAATGATAGACAAGTACGAAGCGCAGATATTTTGGCGCCTTCATAGATTGGTTGACGTGCCAACTTTGTCAACATGTCTTCAGGAGATAGGCGCACGTCTTCTGGGGCTGCTTCGTTAGCGTTCTCCTCGCTTGTCTGGAAGAAGGCATCCAGCATCTCCTCCGTGCCGTCGTCTTCTGTCTGTAAGCCCCCCTCTGCTTCCATCCTTGGTTCTAGATTGGTCGAACCTTCACACATAATCCTTTTTCTCTCTCTCTCAGATGTAGGTGTTATATCGCGAAAATCAATGCCCGTTCCGTAGGAGTCGTATCGTAGATTCTGTACGGTTTCTCTAGCAAACTCTCTGTACTTGTGCACATGCTCATTACATATCCTACGCTTGCGGAGGATTTGATACTTGCAGAGCGTGCACGAGCATGCAATCTTTTCCGCCATGTTAGTTGATGACGTTGCCATCTACAATGATTATGAATATTGTTTTAATATATATACTCCTCACAATGTAAACTACCTCGCATTCTCTACCCTTGCCTGATCTCCGCACACCTCGGTCCAGAGGTGTACGGAGATTAGGACCACCGGGTCAAAATCTCATCTTTATTGGTCAAATCCTATATGGGTAGACACATACGTGCTCTCCCAGGTGTACATGACAATGCATGTAGCGGGCAGAACCCGTTTGCCTCTTTTAGTTCCATAGTTTATTCTAGAGGGAGAGAGAGAGATAGAGAGACTTTCTATCCTTTTCACACAATTGGTCAGCCAAGCTAACTCTTTCACACCGACTTTCTCTATCTACTACTATCTTTCTCTCTCTCTCTCTCTCTCTCTCTCTCTCTCTCTCTCTCTCTCTCTCTCTCTCTCTCTCTCTCTCTCTCTCTCTCTCTCTCTCTCTCTCTCTCTCTCTCTCTCTCTCTCTCTCTCTCTCTCTCTCTCTCTCTCTCTCTCTCTCTCTCTCTCTCTCTCTATTTCCCTATCTCTCCCTCTATATCACTCTCTATCTTTCTCTCTCTCTCTACGTACCCTATCTCTCTCTATCTCTCTCTCTCTATTTTCCTATCTCTTTCTCCCTCTCTCTCTCTTTATCTCTCTCTATTTTCGTCTCTCTCTCTCTCTCTCTCTCTCTCTCTCTCTCTCTCTCTCTCTCTCTATTTGCCTATCTCTTTCCTTTTTATATATATCACTCTCTCTCTCTCTATTTCTCTCTCTCTCTACTTCCCTCTCTCTCTCTCTCTTTCTCTCTTTCTCTCTTTTCCTCTCTCTCTCTCTCTCTCTCTCTCTCTCTCTCTCTCTCTCTCTCTCTCTCTCTCTCTCTCTCTCTCTCTCTCTTTAATTTCTTACACACACACACATTTCTCTCTCTATTTCTCTCTTTAATTTCGTACACACACACACAGACACATTTCCCTTTCTCTCTCTCTCTCTCTCTCTCTCTCTCTCTCTCTCTCTCTCTCTCTCTCTCTCTCTCTCTCTCTCTCTCCTACACACACACACGATGTAGCTTGAGAGAGAGGAGGGGGGGGGGGGGGGGGGGGGGGGGGATCAATAATACCTGTGCTGCAGGTTTCCAAAGGCCAGATCTATGCACGCTCGCAGGAGAAAATGACCGTCGATTTGGTTTTTTTTCCTCAAATTTTTTTCGTCGATATACGCGTGGAAATACGTGTGGAAATATGCGTGGAAATACCTAGCTTTCGACAAGCATTGCCACGTGTATTTCCACGCCTGTATCGACGCGTATATCGACGAGCAATATTCCCTTCGAAAAGCCCGTGGAAAGGTACGGTGCGTAGAAATATGATGTTAACATGTTGTAGTGTCCCCCCTCCAAAAGGCCTCGTATTATGGTTTCTCCCATCAAAAGAGACATTTTACAATACAATTCTTTGTGTTCCTTCAATACTAGCTAGTGCAATGAAGATGGAAACTTCAAGCACTAAACACTACACTTATCAAACACAACATCAGTTCCCTCACGGTCTCAGACCCAAGACCTCACACAACTTTGAAGATGGTGAGAGCTAGCGGGGTATGAGAGTAGATTGAGAGGAAGAAGGAGTAGTCTTATGAGAAAGATGTACATCTCCTCACATAATCACTCATATTAGCATAGCTTAGCTTAGTAATTGGCATGGTAGAGGAGGTGAGCATGCATTGAAGCTTGGCTCTTGGTTGGATTTGCATCACAAAGCCAAGAGTTGTTGGTGTAGGCCTCCCTTCTCACAAGCTTGGAGTAGGTGATAAGCTTTCCATTAAAGCTTGAGAAGGAGAGAGAGAGAGAGAGAGTCTTCTTGCTTCACACATAGATTGTGTGTGTGTGTAAGTCAATAATGCCTTTGAAAAATCAGCCCCCTCTCTCTCTCTCTTGGTCGACCCCTCTTGCTATTTGCTCATGCTCACATCCTATTGGACCTCCCCAGTCTCAGCCAATGGAAATTAAGCAGCATAAGTGATAGCCTTTTGACTATTATACTCTCATTGGACCCCTTTGCCTCCTGGCCAATAGAAATCAGGCAAGCCATTGGGCTACTGAATGCTCATTGGACCCCTTGGGGAACTGTCCAATAGTCTTCTAGAGAGCTTAATTCTTATTGGTTCTTTTATTAAGTTTTTTAAAATTGATTAAACTAGATTTACTCTAGCCTAATTCTCAATGGTCCACCTCCAAAGTCATCCAATAGGATTTGAGTACACCTTGTGGGCATCTAGGCTAGGGAGCTGACATGTGTCCCTCACTCCCTTTGTGTAAAGGGAGCTTATTTGTGTGTGAGTGAGTTTCTCTCTCATCTCCTACAACTATGGATGGCCCCCTCCTATGTAGGGATGCATGAAGACTTTTGGGACACACACAAAGCATCCAATTTCCCTAATGTTTGACCTTTGGACACAACCTTTGAATTTTGGAACCTTAGCATTTTGGAAGTCTTAATGGGCTGAACCTTAGGGTTTTTTAAGCCCATTGTTGCACATTGTTCTTTTGCAGATGGACCCCCCTTTGGATCCCTATTTTCCCTGTGCTGCAGGTTTCCAAAGGCCAGATCTGTGCGCGCTCGCAGGAGAAAATGACCGTCGATTTGGTTTTTTTTCCTCAAATTTTTTTCGTCGATATACGCGTGGAAATACGTGTGGAAATATGCGTGGAAATACCTAGCTTTCAACAAGCATTGCCACGTGTATTTCCACGCCTGTATCGACGCGTATATCGATGAGCAATATTCCCTTCGAAAAGCCCGTGGAAAGGTACGGTGCGTAGAAATATGATGTTAACATGTTGTAGTGTCCCCCCTCCAAAAGGC
This sequence comes from Adiantum capillus-veneris, assembly GCF_014529385.1. Taxonomy (NCBI): domain Eukaryota; kingdom Viridiplantae; phylum Streptophyta; class Polypodiopsida; order Polypodiales; family Pteridaceae; genus Adiantum; species Adiantum capillus-veneris. The sequence continues at coordinate 77,043,619 of NC_140943.1, read as the reverse complement.
CTCGTATTATGGTTTCTCCCATCAAAAGAGACATTTTACAATACAATTCTTTGTGTTCCTTCAATACTAGCTAGTGCAATGAAGATAGAAACTTCAAGCACTAAACACTACACTTATCAAACACAACATCAGTTCCCTCACGGTCTCAGACCCAAGACCTCACACAACTTTGAAGATGGTGAGAGCTAGCGGGATATGAGAGTAGATTGAGAGGAAGAAGGAGTAGTCTTATGAGAAAGATGTACATCTCCTCACATAATCACTCATATTAGCATAGCTTAGCTTAGTAATTGGCATGGTAGAGGAGGTGAGCATGCATTGAAGCTGGGCTCTTGGTTGGATTTGCATCACAAAGCCAAGAGTTGTTGGTGTAGGCCTCCCTTCTCACAAGCTTGGAGTAGGTGATAAGCTTTCCATTAAAGCTTGAGAAGGAGAGAGAGAGAGAGTCTTCTTGCTTCACACATAGATTGTGTGTGTGTGTGTAAGTCAATAATGCCTTTAAAAAATCAGCCCCCTCTCTCTCTCTCTTGGTCGACCCCTCTTGCTATTTGCTCATGCTCACATCCTATTGGACCTCCCCAGTCTCAGCCAATGGAAATTAAGCAGCATAAGTGATAGCCTTTTGACTATTATACTCTCATTGGACCCCTTTGCCTCCTGGCCAATAGAAATCAGGCAAGCCATTGGGCTACTGAATGCTCATTGGACCCCTTGGGGAACTGTCCAATAGTCTTCTAGAGAGCTTAATTCTTATTGGTTCTTTTATTAAGTTTTTTAAAATTGATTAAACTAGATTTACTCTAGCCTAATTCTCAATGGTCCACCTCCAAAGTCATCCAATAGGATTTGAGTACACCTTGTAGGCATCTAGGCTAGGGAGCTGACATGTGTCCCTCACTCCCTTTGTGTAAAGGGAGCTTATTTGTGTGTGAGTGAGTTTCTCTCTCATCTCCTACAACTATGGATGGCCCCCTCCTATGTAGGGATGCATGAAGACTTTTGGGACACACACAAAGCATCCAATTTCCCTAATGTTTGACCTTTGGACACAACCTTTGAATTTTGGAACCTTAGCATTTTGGAAGTCTTAATGGGCTGAACCTTAGGGTTTTTTAAGCCCATTGTTGCACATTGCTCTTTTGCAGATGGACCCCCCTTTGGATCCCTATTTTCCCTCCTTTGGACCCCTACTATGGTCAGTCTGCTAGCTTAACCAATATTCTAGTTTTTTCTCCCCTGGCACTTCCCCATATTAAATGATCAGTTTAACATGAGAAAATCATTTAGGAGAATTAGATATTGATTATTATGACAAAGATAATGTGATTAATAGGTTTGAATTCACTAGGTAACTTTCTAGTGTGGAAAATTAGTGGGTGGATACTCAATGTATGGTACCTAACACTTTAGAAGGAGTTAAGTGGGATAGCTGGGTTGAGTTGGCTGGCCTAACTCTGTATGTATAATCTTGTCTTCATCCGCATGATGATGCAGTGGCACATTCCTGGCGGCGTCCACTCTCTCTCTCTCTCTCTCTCTCTCTCTCTCTCTCTCTCTCTCTCTCTCTCTCTCTCTCTCTCTCTCTCTCTCTCTCTCTCTCTCTTAGCGGCACCAAAGGCTCTTCTCCCTCATGAATTTCAGACCCGCCATACTGTTGTGGAGGGGATTTGGCTACTGGCACCCTCCCCTATAAAAGGTGAGCTTCCTTTGCTCACTTAGCATTGGTACCTATGTGCTTCTGTGGTGTGTGTGTGTGTGTGTGTGTGTGTGTGTGTGTGTGTGTGTGTGTGTGTGTGTGTGTGTGTGTGTGTGTGTGTGTGTGTACTAGTGAAGGGTTGCATGTACCTTTGGATTGCGAGGGTTTGCCAACAAGGGTGTGTATTGTTAGTGTGTTTGGCTCTATGGCAAAAGGCAAAGATAAGCAAGCTATTGTGGAGCTGGCTGCTCCGACTCAATTTCAAGTGACTTAAGATACTGCTATGGAAATATTGTTCGAGCTTCATGGATGTGTTTTGATTCACTTTTGATATGGTAATAGAACTCATGCATGTCCCGGCTGTACTAGTGTCGAAGTATGAGTGTTACGTTGCTATGTCATAACTAGCTTGTTTATGGTTGGAAACTTCCATCGGCCCTTTGATATCTGCAGCACTGGTTTTTTACTCTCCTTTCGAGCTCAGGGACTTCTTTCAGTATATGTCTACTGACCTATCATAGGCGTGTACACACACACACACACACACACACACACACACAATGCTTTTGCACTTCAATTTTGTAGAAATTAATTAACTATACATACAAAACCCGTTTGGAGCTGGTCAATAGTTATCAAAAAGCTCCTAACGAGACCTTTTCCCACACACAAGTAATGTTGAAAAAATGTGTGAGGGAAAAGACTAATTCAAGGCGATAAACACTCAAAATACCACAATGAATGTGAGAACTAAATCAAACGTGAGAATTATGCAAGAATTCAAAGCTAACTGAAACTTCCGCTTCTCCTAGTCACCAAAGGGTAGTGGAGCATGCTCATGCCCAAGTGGTGATTAGGCAGTGGAATAATTGAGAATGCTAATGCAATAGGGATTAATAGCCCTAGGTGGGAAACCATCGACTTTGATACCACACTTGTTAAAATTGGGGGGCAAAAGCGTGCTTTTCTCTAAGCATCATTAGTGATCTAGGCTATGGTGGATGAAGCCTTAAGCTCACCATGATACTAGGGTTATGGTTAGAGCAATGGAAATTAGGGCTAGGCTATAGCTTAGGGAAAAATTATAAAGGTAGATTATAGACACAATGATGATAGCTCAAAGTGGAAAGATTGATTAGAAAATAGCCTCTCAAATAGGCTTGATGCTTTACATCCATTGGTTAGAGAGGTTGCATCCTCTTGCTATTGGACCATGTCATCATTTATCTTTCCTATGTGGCTAGAGGGCATTCTCATATGGTGCCACAAGTTGGGCTTACCCTAACACCTGATACATGTACATATTGTTCAAAGATTCATGATGACTATGGAGTCAGAAGGGGTGATGATGCAAAATCACCATGGTTATTGTAGAGAGGGCATAGTTTCCCCACTTTTTTGGACAATGTACCAAATATGGCTGGTTATGGATGATCTTTCTACTAATGTTAATGTTAGTAATGTTTTGGCTACCAGTAATAGTACTCATGCTCTTGTATGCTTACTAGTAATGGGCTAAAGTTGCCAAAATTTTATGGGATGAGGATGTTGCACAATGTTTTAGATGAATCTATACTCTATTGTAGGGCCCATTCGTGCTATGTGCTCTCGATGGTATTTGAACTAGGAGATTCCATAGATCTTCAAAAGCAGATTCAATATGCATGGCTGATTTTGGATAAAAGGGGTGGTTGCTTGTTGTTTGATCCAAGAATAACATACTTACACTAGGGAGGTTTGATGTTAACTAATATAGGCAATGTATGCTCATGTGGATATTATGCTGCTCAAGTATTTGAACAATTTTTTAATTATTTTGTTTGATCCAAGGGAACCAGGTGATGTCTATGGTTCTGGGAAGGGTATATCTATGTGCCATAACATAGAAGATTCATTGGGCATAGGGTACTTAGGTTCATGTGATTACATTTTCTTTTTTTCCAAGCGGGTATGCTCTCATAAAGCCTTAATGAAGCCATAAATCAGGAGATTTTAAAAACATGCTTATAGTGGGGCAGTGATTGGGTGAAGATATGTGTATGCTTGTAGTTTTGGATAATGGTTAGTACGTGCCAAAGGATGTGCACATTCACAGGAGGATGAATATCGTGTTGCTCTGCTTCCATGATGGGAAAGAGGGTTAAAAGATGTAGATTAAAGATAATTGAAGTGTACATGTTAATTGTGCAATATAGGGATTTGATGCTTTAAAAAAATGTTTGTAATGTCTTAAAACATGCAAGGCAATTTGGGTAGTTCAAGGCCATGTGGTGAGTAGTAGAAAGGATAATGGGTGAGAGACTAAATATACTACATGAGGGAGGCCAAAAAGTGTTATTCTATTAAAAATTTACAAAAGTTCTTTTCTTTAAAAATTAGCTATGCTGGAAAATTAAATCTCCTTTTGAGCATTTTTACATCTCATACACATAGACCAATTCCACACCGATTGGGAGATAGTCAAGCTTTCATGCCCTGTTGTTTTAAGGAGAATTGCAGAAAGAAATGGGACAAGAGGAAGGGAGAAGGGGAAACAGAGGAAGAGGGGGTTTATTATTTTGATATATTCTCTCTCTCTCTCTCTCTCTCTCTCTCTCTCTCTCTCTCTCTCTCTCTCTCTCTCTCTCTCTCTCTCTCTCTCTCTCTCTCTCTCTCAATTTCGTGCAAGGAAAGCAATGTGAAGAGAATTTAGCGAGAACCACGATTAAATTATCAATCCATGGGACGAAGCTAACTCAACTAGTGCATAGAGGCTATAAGAGATTGTCAATCTCTCGAAAAACAACAAACAACTCACATCTAACTCAAGCTACACTCAAATGACTAAAATCACCAAAAGCCAATCGCTCATCAGCAAACAAATCACATCCGTTACAGCATCAAATGACATCCAAACAGAACGAAACTTCTAGGAACTGTTTATAAGACCTAAGCACACATGCTTATGGTCTCAAATCCCACTTTAGCTCAAGTGTAAAAATCACGATTATTAACAGTAGTGGATTTTTGACCTAGTCGTTTTTCACCCAGAATGCATCTAAATGCTTAGCGATGATACCCCAATACCCCGCTGTCGTGTTGTGACACGTACATAGTGGGAACGCATGCTACAAGAGTTATCTTGTAATTTTTTAGATACATAATTATCTTTCCTATAATGTACATATGCATATTTAAGTATAATAATGAGCCTTCTATCTCATCCTATTATTTTTCTCAAGGGTAACCTATTCTTACTTTACCATCAGAAAATACTATGGGAAAAGCATCAATAGCTCCGCCTCTTTAACTTGGGGCAAAAAGCATTGATTCTTTATTTCTACTATCTCATTATCATCTCACACCCTAGCTAGATCCTATATCTAGGGTAAACTCCAATATATATATATTCTATGTATTTTTCATATTTTTCTTATATTTCTTTTTAAATAGCTACTAGGAGGGAATCATATCCTAGTGGGACACTAGGTGGCATGATTTCAAAGATACACTTATTTTAATGCATTATTGCAAGCATGATTACAAAACTTTGTCAAGGAGCAATGTCATAATTTCATATGGCATGAGGTGTCCTTTGGAATTAAATGAAAGTCAAGGCTAAGGAGACCACATGAAGACTTTTGCTGCCATAAATGGACCCTATTTTGATGAATTTTTTACACAAGGTTCCAATCCAATTGGAAAATGATTTTAAAATGAAAATCGTAGCTAATGAGCTGAAGTTTCTGCCCATATTTTTACTTTTTTATTTGGAGCCACGGTTGAGGAGATATGATCAAAATACTGGACCCCAGTCTGCCCACATCATGCAGGGACAGCTCATTTCCAACTTTTCCAATTCATGTTCACACTGGCTCCTCTCTTCTTGTGTAAACCCTTGGGGGTTCCCTTCACCTATAAAAGGGGACCTCTTCTTCCTTGGAGGGAACTCAAGCATTCAAGCCATTGATGAAAGGAATTCTTGAGGGAGTGAGTAGTAATGCCTAATTGTACTTAGCCCCATTAACATAAGCCCAAGCCTACACTTTCTCCTAGAGGAAAACTAGCCATTCTTGCAACAAGCTAACCTTGGAAGATCAACTCTAATCAAAGAAGGTCTTGCACTTGGTGTATCAATCAAAGTGGAATTATCCACTCTTCTTCTCTCTCCATCAATAATGGTGCCAAAGGGTTTGTCAAGTAAGATGTGTTCTACATTGATGTTTTCTTGATTTGTTGTTGTTTTCTTTTCATCTCTAATCCAACATATATATATGTATCTAATCTCATCTCCTTAACCAAACCTATCTCTCTCATTCTTAGTAATTCATCCTCTCTAGGTTCTCTTTGCTACAGGTACATCTCTCCCCGCAGTATCCTTATTGCCTACGGGCAAGAATAGGGCTTGGGAGGGAAACTTCTCATCTCTTCACTTCTCTCATATCTTCATTTCTCACATACTATCCTAGATGAATAACCCACATGATGATCATTTCTATCGCTTTCACTCTGTACGATCTATTAGAATTAACGTATGGATTAGCCGTAAAATACACTTTCAACAACGTATAGTGTTTCTCTTCGGCCCTGAAAGGCTCAATGAAATACTTCTATCACCGGATCCCATCATACTACCTCTCATAGACTATAATTTTTCTTTTGATGTAAGCGTAGTTATCTTGCTATGAACCAAGAGGATTTGTACACACAATTAATCCCAATCACTAGACAAAATATCTATACTATGGTAAGCACAAAACTACAATTCCAAAGAACAATTCGTAGCCTATTTGGTCAACCAAGATTGAATGCCATTAACTCATCCATTAACCCTTTCATATTACCCATGATACGATATGACCATAGCCTTGATGTTTTCATCTTCGTATTGTTTTGACACTCTTTTGCGTTCTTTCTTTGTGTGTGTGTGAGTGCAAGAGAGAAAGAGTGAGTCTTCTTTGATTGCACTTCTTTCCAAACCCTAGTCTTCATGGCATCTATGGTTTAACTCCTTCATATAGTTTTTGTTGAGTTCTCTCACAAACTCTCACAGCCATAAGCCCGGTGCTTTCCTGGCAAGACCGCAAATTTCTCGACACCGCCTATACTTAGTTTTTGATTTTGAAGTGTAAATTCCTACTTATGATGAAATTAGGCCATGGGTCGGTGACGCCAAAAGCTACAAAATACCGTGAAATGCTTACGTCAATGCGTAGAGCTCTTACCTACGGTTGCAACACAACATATACTACTGCAATGTGACAACCAGGGAGGGAGTAGGAAGCGTAAGAAGGAGACAAGTGAGCGTCGTTAGCTCACGTTGTGTTTCTATTATCCAAAAAACTTCAAAATAACTTACAAAAATTGGCTTTTATACCTTAGCCAAGGATTTTGGTGGTCAAAACTAATAATCTGGGAGCTCTAACTAAAGATGGGTAAAGACAGGTTGATACAAGCTGGAAGCTTGTAGCCCCGGGTCATCAATTACAAAGATTTATCCGAAAAATGGGAGATACAATATTCTTTATTTATCAAAATAATAAGTGTTTTTACAATGAGAGCTCCAAAAAATGATATCCAAGTTAGCTTGCTGCTAACATTCCCCCCCTCCTCGCCTGTGTCGTCCCTTGATACAGTTTTATGAGCTAAAATAATCTTTGGGTTGACGACTGGCAAGGCAGTCTTTAAGTGCATGTAGAGCCTTTTCGTATGTGATCTTTCTCTCTTTATCTGGCACCTGCAAAAACTCCATAGTGACTCTGTTTTTAAGCTCAACTCCAGAGTAGCCTACAAATCTTGAAGTCAGGTTGTTGATCACTGGCCCAAAAATCTTTGTTTTGCCAAATGAAGAACCCTGTGTAGAACGCTTCCTCAAATGCCAACATATTATGAGAAGGCAAGAACATGCAGCGGGTGTAGAAGCCATAGAGGACTTCTTCGGAAGGTTGGCCACTGAGATCGTAGCATAAACCCTTATTGCCCTCAAGGAAAGACATCCACAGGGCTCCTGCTTGCTCTGGCTCATGAAAAACTTCAATGCGTGTGAGCAACATTCGGCAAATTTTGTAAAGCATAGCACATGAGAGATCAACGAGACTTTTGAAGAATGCCATGGTGTCCGTTAGGATTTTCACCATGTATTCTTTTGTCGGCGATCCCTTTTCTAGAGCTGTCAATCTCAGATAATTTAGCCATGTAGACCGCTTCTTTGTCATTGCCTCATGTGCTTGCCATGCCCTTACTCTTGGTACACGACAAAAAGTTGGATCCTTTTGAAGTGTCGCGGGTGCTCTAGTGAATAGAATCAGGTATCTAGGATTCGTGTTCAACCAGATCTTTCTCCACTTGGGGTGGACTTCATTTGCACCTTCTATTTGCATGTCTTTATAAAGTCTTTCCTTGACTTGGAGTAGCTTTACCTTTATCAAGGGATATGGCAGTGATTGCTGATGTCATTGTGCATTGATTTGATTGGGAGTGAGTTGAGTAATGTTGACGGGGTGAAGAACTCTCAACTCCCAATCCATCACTGCTTTCCACTGCTCGTCTGCCTCCTGGGTAACCTTTTCTTTAAGTGCATCTTCTTCAGCTTTTGATAGTTGGACCATGGGCACTTCATCAGCTTCTCTTAATGGTACTTGAAAATCTTCTTCGCCACCTAGCCCTTCTGCTGGCTGTGTTTCCATCTCAGCAAAAGAGACTGAGGAAATATCAATATGTGGCTGCTCTGACGTACCTGCTTCTTCTTGTGTCTCTTGCTATCTATCTCGTAGTAACTGGTTGACTCTTTTCAGCTCAGCTATTTCCTTTAGCAGCTCTTCTTCTTGTTGTACCCGCATTAATGCCAGGTCTCTGTGTTGTGACTCCTTCAGCTTTAGCTCTAGCTCGAGATCTTTATTCTTTTTCTCCAGTCCTTTGTACACTTCGTCTGTATCTTTGATCAAGGCAACTGCAGGATTTTGTCTAATCTATCACAAAAAGGTTACCTGATCATTGATCCTCTGCTCTGAATATTGCAATGAGACATTCGCTACATCTAGCTGTACTTGAATCTTCTGAACTGACAGAGTTGTAGTCAAGAGTTTGTTAGTAACCTCTATCAATTGTTCGTCTTTGGTTTTTTAGGCATTTGTTAACTTCATGAGAAGTTCGCCTTACTCTTTCATTTTCTTTTGCTGCTTGTCTCTTACTAGCTGGTGTTGTTCAACTTCAGCTTTCAATTCTTGGACTTGTCTTTGCAGATCAGTGATGACATTTAATATGTCCTCTAACTCTCCTTGGAGAGAGTCGATCACCATCTCCAATTTTTTAGCATTTGTGCTGCGTCTAAGTGCTGCTGATCGCATCATTCCATAAATATGGCCCGATTTTCAACAGTTCTCCTAAAGTAAGAGTGCATTGGATGGGTGTAGACATGATTGAATGAATGTTGTCTACTTCTAGGGTTTGTTCTGCTCTTTTTACTTGAGTGGTTTTACACACTATGGATTCATCTTCGTTATCTCCCAAGTAAGAGGGTAATGTTTTCAAGGTCAATGGTTTAAACATTCCTGAACCTTCAGATCCACAATCCCCATACAAGGATTGTACATCCATGTCCATATCAGGAGGTAGATTGTCTAACCAAACTTTCTCTATAGGAGCTGATTTTAGAGTTAGGCTCCCATCATTGATTTCTCTAACTTTTACCCATAAGTGTCCTGGCCAGTTTTCTTCTACGAATGGAATTTCGTCTAAGGCATCTTCATTGTCTGACACTATAAATTCTGGCTCTTTTGTTTCAAGGTGGGGTTCTACCACCATGTCGGATTTTTCTTTATTGGCTCTTACCACAAGCTCCTGAGGTTTTTCCATATTCTCGAGCTTGGGTCCTTGTTTTTCCAGCATCTCTTGCATGATTCTTACCAAATTTTGCTAAGCTTCGAGCTTAGCTGCTTCCATGTCCGGAGAACGATAGTTTTTCCATTTGTTTTTCATGTTTTGGCCTGCTTTAAGTCCCGCTTGGTAAGATTCCAAGGCTACATTAATAGGCTCAAAAATTTTGTCAACCAAAATTGATCCTCCAGATTTCACGGTTGTTTCCTTGATTTTGCTTCCAATTTCTTTCACCTTTTCCTGGAATAGTTTCGTTGCTTTCCCCTCGATTTCAGTCCTTTGTTTCTGTTTTCTCATTTCATACCTTTTGTTTTAGCTTCGTTTGGTCTTTTGAGAGGAAATTTTTGTATTTTTTGAATCATCAGAGGAGTTGTGTTTCTTTTTCTTAGCCTAGGCTCTGGTGTTTACCTTGATTGGAACAATCGGTTCACTCTTAGATGAGCTACTAGGTATCACTTGGACTACGTTCACTACTGTTTTATCCTTGTTTAAAGGATTTTTTGCACAATATTCCGAGAAGTGTCCTCCATTTTTGTAACATTGTATGTAATAAGCTTCAACTGGCTTGAGGTTCTTGTCAGGCTCTGGGCATTCATTTTTCCAATCGTCGGGATCTCCAAGCTTGTGTAAGCTGCGTTTGAATCTAGGGTAGACATGATTTCTGGTCTTAAGAGCTTTTGCTTGGTTCAAGTAGACTTAGTCCACTGTGTTCAAGTGCTTTGGTTAGGGAAAAGTCAAAACTATGTCCAAAACCGCAACCGTTTCGTCACAATTCTCGCAAATTGTCGCTTTCAGACACCTCTGACTTCCGGATGAATTTTGACGCCTCAAACGAGGTTTTTTTCAACTTTGAACTAAATGGTTGCCGTTGGCATAATTTAGTTCAAGTTTTGCTCTAAGATCTGTAAAGCCGCTCTCAGGCTACGTTTTGATATAAAAAGATTTCCGATCCGATACCGTTTGTGAAAGTTATGGCCAAAACAGTGAATTGCAGTTTAGACTGGTCAAAATGAGTCCAAATTCAATTTTAAAAGAAGATTTGGGATCTCTGTGACACTGTGAACACTTCTGTATGGTCTAAGGTACAGTTCGACCCTAAAATTGGCCTAGAGACATCCTACGGGTAGTATGTCTATATGCTCAGAATTTAACAAAATTTGGTCCAGAGACTCCCCTTAAGTCCAGCAACACAATGGTATGCTCAGATTTTCATTTGGATTTAAAAATGGCCTTGAGACATCCTACACGTAGGATGTCTTTTTGCTCAGAATGACTTGAAATTTTCACCCTAGCTTCTCCTTGATGTGCTGATCACAGTGGTGTGCTCATAAGTTGGTTTGGAGTCCTAAATCAAGCTGGAGACATCCTACGCGTAGGATGTCTTTTTGCTTTGTTTCAGCTCAAACTTGCACTGTAGCTTCCCCTTGATGTGCTAAACTCACAGCTATTTTTACTTTTTGATTCTGACACCTATAGGTTGGTCAAATGATCAAGAATCTGTTCCAAAAGCCTGATGTCTGTTCTGATGAATTCCTAAGTCAAATCAACTCCAAATTGGACCAAATTTGACTAGGAGGCTTGCCTAAGGCTATACAACACCCTGCTATGGTCACAGTAGAATTTTGGTTTCAGAATTATGCAGTAGACATCCTACGCGTAGGATGTCTAACTTCTCAGAATTTCCCCAAATTTGAACCACAGACTCTCCTTATGGTGTTGATCACAGGGGTATGCTCAAAATTTTGTTTAGAGTCCAAAATCACACAGAAGACATCCTACGCGTAGGATGTCTTTTTGGCTTGTTTGACCCCAGACTTGTCCCACAGCTTCCCTTTGATGTCAGCAACCCAGTGGTATGCTTAGATTTTGGTTTGGATGTCAAAAGTCCCAAATTTTAGTTGTTCTTGCCTTTTTCAGTCAAAATGCTAAAGTCCGCTCAATCTTCCCTTTCACTGACCCAAATGAGATGAAATTTATCCCATGCACTCAAAACATCATGTATAACATGCACATGAAGTCACCCTATGGTTTGGTCTCAAAAATTATGCCTTGGACACAATTTGGGTAGGATGTCTGGCAATTCTCGTCTTTTGGCTTTGATCTGTCAAAATTTGGTCAAATTTCCACTTTCCAGGTGAAAATAGGGTAAAACCTACCTTCTCAACACACTGGTCAACTCAGAATTTCAAAATTTCCACCAGCTCACCCTGTAGACATCCTACGCGTAGGATGTCTACTGCTAATTTTTTGAGACTAAAGTGTCCCTGATGCTTCCTTATGCTCTCAGCAAGTGCAAGTATGCTTCACAATTGCAAAAACATGCAAAAATCACTCAATTTAAGCCTTTTCTGAAATTTTACGTTTTCTGACCCCGCCTTTTGGCTTTTGGTCAACAAAAATAGGGAAAAACACTCAAGTCAATATGTTACTAGAGTAAATCCTACCCTCTCAACCCACTGGTGCAGTCAGAATTTTCAAATTTGGTCTCCAGAACCCCCTTGAGACATCCTACGCGTAGGATGTCTATGTTTACAGAATTGCAGGTTTTCTTCACAGAACCCTTGCAAATGCTCTTTTTTATGCACAACATCACTCAGTCATACAAAAATATCCACAAAAGCTTGTTTAATGCATTTTTACCCTCAAAAGCACACTTTTCCATGATTTCAAATGCAATCAAGTACTTTAGCAAATAATTCAGTGATGAATAGCTCTAGATCAGAATCGGATCACTTACCTAAAGCTACTCCTACAAATCATATGGGGTTTTACATCTATGAGTAGAAAAACGCTTCACTGCCACACACGGACTAGTAAACGCTGTCATCACCTCAGAAATCACTCGACCACCAACAACTACTCTAATCCACATATCCTAACTAAACCTATCTAGTCGCAGACCCTCGGCAAGACACACGCTTCCTGGCTATCCACTTGATCACAGAATATGCTCTTCCGGATCCACTTAAGAAAAATGCTTTCTTTAGCCGAAACTAAATCAAGCAACCATCACACGAGTGTTAGTAGGAAACCTACTTAGGTCCTTGTGTCCCCGGCAACGGCGCCAATGTTGGACAGGAGAGACTCACACACCCATGAAGTGCATGCAAACACTACCTAGATCAACATAATGTCAATCAAGGACACAGATGACACGATAGGCACACGGAGGAAATCTCTTTAGCTTGTCAGGCTGAGACCATCCTACACATACAACACTCAGGAAGGCCAACTAAACCACAATCATGAACCTCACTGCCCTCAACTACACCACCTAGCCACATACACACATACGGAAGGTAATTCACCTAATCATGCCAGATTCCTACGAAACTTAAGGAACACCATCCCCTCACTAGGATACACCTGTCCCTAAGCTTCTACACTCAAAACCCTCACTCTAAACCCATCTGTGGAAAACGCGTAGGATGACAGAGCTGAATTTTGAAAGTGATCGGAGCTGAAATTTATGAGTACCTATGCGTAGCTTACGTCGCCACGATTCTATAGACTACTAGCACGCAGAAAACAGACATCGTTTGATACACTTACGGCCACAAATAGCTCGTAGATGCGTCGGCGTTTGCGCTTCTTCTCGCGTGGAATGCTTGGCGTTGTCGCGTAGCTCTCCTCGAGCCTACAGCAATGGTGCAATCGGATCTCCAATGTGTTGAGCGAGCAGGGCGTAGCGAGAGGATGAAGCTCACGCTCACTCTCTTTCTCTCTCGCACATAGTAGACAGCAGCGCTAAAACTTTGATTATGATTAAAAGTCCTCTTTACAAAATGACCTAGGTACCTTATATAGTGAGGCTACCTTAGGTTTAACCAAAAATGGGGTTGAAAGGGTCAAATGGCTTTGTATTTACAATCTGGAAGTGCCATTGCACCCCGGCTTCTGAAACTAGAATAACTACTCATTACAAATGACGTTTATAGCCATAATCCGCAGCATTTCATAACTCGAAAAAGATAATACTTTGGTACGAAACTTGAGTTATGTTGTGTTGTTGACCCAGCGGCCAACATTCCCCCCTTCTTCGTTTATGTAGTCCCCGACATGACCTGATTGTCGATGGCGATGTGGTCTTTGCTGTCGTTTTGCTGTTAGAAAGAAAGTATAGGCTATAGCCTTTGTAGTATCTTGTCTTGTTCGTCCAAGCCGATGTACATAGTCTTCACATGATTCAGGAAAATCGTAATTGATGACGAACTTGATGTCTGTCACATCCACGCTTCGAGCTGCAGCATCCATTTCTGTCATTATAGGTCTACTGCCAGATCTAAATTCAAAAAGAACCCAATGTCGTTTAACTTGACTCTTATCATCATGGATAGAGAAAGTTCCATCCATCATTTGCTCCAGCAAATCTGTGAATTCGCAGTATTTGTGATTCTCAGAAACAACTTCTACAATCTGTAGAATTGAGTGATTGGCTTTCTACTCTTGTGAGCCAATGACAACTTTGTAAGGATTTTGTCTTGTGATTACTCTTATGTCTGCTCTTTGTCATTGAGGACTTCTTGGTTCTTGAGTTATGTTGTGTTGTTGACCCAGCGGTCAACATTTTGCTGTTGTTTTGGCTTCATCTGTTGCACTGCTTGTAACTTTGTCGAACCACAACAAGAACTATGATCCATTAGAGCGGATATCTATCATTGTAACCATTCATCTTTTGAGATCCTCTGATTACTTTTATGTATGCTCTTCTTCATTGGGGACTTCTTTGTTCCTGTGCAATCATGTTGTTAGTGTTGTCTGCAACTTTGTCATTGTAGCCCATTCTTCGACTCGACATTGAGGAGAAGTATGCTATGATCTAAAATTGGTGCTCCAATTCATTTGTCATTTGATTTGAGTAGCATTTCCTTATTGTTGATGTAGAAGGAATATGTACAAGAGGATGGTGATAGGTGTCTTTAGATTAGGGTCTAAAACCTGGATGACCAAAGGGAAAAAAACCCAGTGGGAAAAAATGCCTTTGGTATACGCTCTTATTGGAGTTGATCAGTTGAACATGAAGTATATGTTCATGAAAGGTGAGTGCTTGGGTGAAACACAGAAAGAGTGCCTGATGCAAGTGCCAATTATGGGACACTCTATATGCATACGAGAAATTTGTCAACAAAAACATGCAATGTGAAAGAAGGAGATGATGGGTGTTTCGAGGAATAAATGTAGCACATGTGACATCAAAAGATGTCTCAATAGCTTCCACCTTTCCAAGAAGGGTTTTCGATGTAGAAGTTTCTCCACTCGTATCTCACTGTGCTCAGTACGTGAGTGTCTTTTGGACCTTCTCCTTCACTTCACCAGACTTAAGTACTTAGACTTCGACTCTTTTGCTCACCTATACCAGCATGAGCGACACAACGTAAATATGCTCAACTCTTCCAGCTTGAGCAGTACCTAGAATAGCTAAGACGCTTAGACCACAGAGAATATTACTTGAAGCTTTGGGACTAACACCTCACTCATATTGTGGCTTAGCTACTCGACTCTGACTTGTATGACTTGTCGGTTGCATGTTGACACTGCTTGTGACAAGTTCTTCGGCTGTTGTAGTGGCTGCTGAGACATACTTTGTGAAGTTTCATCCTTTTCCTGTACCTTCTTCTCTTTGTAGTGCTCAGGCCTCTCGTCAGTCTTTTCTTCATGTGGATTATGGATTTTTTTTATTTTTTTCTTAATAATAAACAAAGAAAATCTTAAAACAACTAAACAAAAGAAAAATAATTCAAATAGAAATATAAATGCTATGTACACTATACACATGTCCCTAGGGGCTCATATATGGATTTTGTCCCCATACTCCTCTGTAACACTACTATGAGGGCATATACTCTAAATTTCGTCAAAAATTTATCACAATAAAACGCAAAAATTCAATGCATCTCACAAAACATTGCCCTCTAATAGTCATAATGTTAGGTCCGCATTCAAAATGCCTCCCCCCTTCCTATTTGGAGTCATCCTTTACGACAGGGTATCGCAAAGGGTATGTGTTGTGCTTGGGCAATTAAAAGTTGTGCCTATGCAGGCCTTGTAAGGTAGCCCTATTATGCATGCATAGTCAATGCATGGAAAATATTTATGCTGTGCAAGATGTGGGTATAAGCAATTTGCTTATTGGCATTTGTTGGCGAGGCTTCCTATTCTAAGCAATGTAATGGTCTCTGAAGCTCCTATATCGTTGCTTCATTGAAGCGACTAGCTCTCTTCTAACTGTACTGTAATCGTAGGAAGAATTGTAAGAATTCAAGCGGCGATGCACTGACAGCAGTTTTGTTGATCTTCTTTGGGACCCATTTGTTTGCGATTATTGGTTGTTTTGTTGCTGACGCTCGTTTGGGAACCCATACTTGCGAATGCTTCGTTTGTGTTTGAAGAGACTTCTTTTGGATCCACCTTTTTGTTGTGTGAGTCGACAGTGGTCTTTGCTTCGGCCCTTGTTCACTTGGTTGGTGACGGGATTCAGGCTTTGAAAGTTGATACTGTGGTTGTTTTGGAATCCAAATGAATTCCTAACTTTTTTGTGCTTGAATCAACTTCTTTGGAGCCCAAACCTGAGTTGTGAAAGCTTGAGACTTTGTGATATTCTTACCCATTCGTGCACGCTTTCCTTTTTTTGTTTTGGTGTTGGATCTTGTGATTTGTCATTATAGATCTTTGTCTTCTTGATCCATATCTGTTTTTGGCTGATCTGGCTTTTTGGTATCCAGATTTGTCGAGCTTTTTGGCTTTGACTTGTTGTCCTGTTCTTTTGACCTGTCATGGTTGTTGCTGAAGGGGTTGGTGATAGTGATGGCCTGAGTTGATGATAGGGGATGTCGTAAGATTCATCACTATTGCTACTATCCTCAGCAAGGCTGACTTCTTGTACTTTCCCTTGATTTTTTGGCTGGTAGTGGAAATTTATTGTCTGTTTGCTCATGGGTGGTAGTTTCTTGGAGGACTTTTCTAGCCCACTGATTAGAGCATTGTTAGCTCGTTTCTCTGGTCGTATTCCTCCTAGATGAGTCCTTGCATACTTATTAGGAGCCATGTATGAGTATGCTTGTGGTGGCTGTGTCTTCACCGAGGACTTTGGAATCCACTTTTGATGCACTTTATTCGTGTAGCGATGACTTTGATTCCCAGGTCGTTGATCTTCTTGAAGCTCGAAGTGTTCTACCGAGTCATAGAACTCGTCGTCTTCTTCATCTTTTGATTCTCCACATTTCTTTGTTTGCTCCTTATTTCGAGAGCTTGTTGATGTCTGGATTTCTTTGTTTTCCTGGATTACACTCACTACAAAATAAGGAACGACATCATAGCCATTTTCATCACAAAACTTTGTTGTGGGAGCATCCTCCACGGCGCACACGTCCAGAGTAGCCAAGATGTGTTCCCATCCAAAAGGCTCTAACTCTTCTTCAGGAAATGGTTTTGGGATATAGTCCATATCCTCTATAACACGCTCTAGGATACATTCCTCACGTTTCAAGCTACCACATTGTGAAGCTCCACACATCCACAGTTCTTTAGGCTTACCTAACCAAGGTGGAAGTTCTGATCCTGCAACTGTGGCGGAATCAAACTCCTCAACTGGTGTTCTCGTCACATCCCTATAGCTATGGTCCCTCAAGTTTATCTTTGTTATGGTTTCCATATGTCTCAGGTATATATGGTCATAACCCCAATCTTGGACCATTTTCAATTGTCGCATGAATGGTCTTCCTAGAATGATTTCATAGTTGTTCTTCTTGCCAAAGTCGACAACAGCAAAAGTGTGTTCATATTCAATGCCACAAGAAGTAACAATTACTTTTTCTAGCAGTCGTAGGGGCTTTTCCTTGTGACCGTCTGCAAGCTGCAGGGTCATTCGTGTGGATCTCAAGGCAGGTTTTCCCCATTTTTTCCAAACCTCTTTGGTTGCAATGGCCACACCAGCTCCACTGTCAAGGATTGCCATGGTTTTTACACCATTGAATTCCACAGGAAGGGTGGTGTTTCCATCTTCTCCCTCGTAATACTCGCCTACCTTGTTTAATGGCACTGGCCTAGTATTTAGTTCAGGCATTTCAAGCTCTTTGATGCCTTCCTCAATTTGAGTCATTGGGGTTTTTACACCAAATTTCTCTAGACATTTACCCACATTAGCCCACATGTTTGGTCTTATTCTGAGCAACTCGGCTAACATTATTGTACAGGTGACTGGGGTCGATAGAATATCTACTAGCCCCTTTGAATCGATGGCCTTGTTGGGAGACACTCTCTTTGATGGGACTGCAACCACATCTGACTTGGTCTCGTACTCTCCCATATAGGATGGTAGTGTTCTTAGCGAATGGGGTTGACTATCCATAGATTGTACATATCCTTTGTCTCCCGAATACGATCGCACGTCTAGATCCATTTGAGATCCAGTCTCAAATTCCTCTATTGGTGGTAGAAACACTCCTCGTTCATCACCAGTCTTGTCTACTCGTCTTCTTAGGTCATCGGCTTCATTGGCCTCTCTGACTTGTTTCCACAATTCGTCAAGACCATCTATCTCTTTACAATCATCAGGTATAGCTTGGTGAAATCCCTCGGAAGAGTTATCTATGGTATTCAATACTATCCCTAGTTCTATTGCTGGGTCTTTGAGGTTTTTTCTGTGCTCATGACTAGAATCTGGCTCTTTTAGTTCCTGGTTTGGTGGGATTACTTGTGTAGGCATGACGCGGATCACATCCTCAGGTTTTGCAACTGGTGGTTCTAGTAAAGATTGGGCTGTTTGAATCATTTTCCTGCACATTTCCGACCTTTGCTTTTCTAATTCCGCATAGGGATATGTCATCCACCTCTGTTCTTGGGTTTGGTTGTTTTTGAGCCTCCCATCATAGGCTTGCAAGAGGGCATCTAATGTCTCATTAACCTTCTCTACCAACACCGATCCTCCTGAACTAGCACTTCTCGGTTTCTCATCCGTGGATGGTTCTTCTAGAGGTTTAACCATCTGTGTAAGTGAAGGTGCCTCCTTTTCCTCATGTTGTTTTATCTTCTCCTCAGCTTCGGTAAGCTTCTCAGCTAGGGATTTTTGCTCTCGTTCCCTGCGTGCTTTCATCCTAGTCTTTCTAGCTTTCCAACTATTTCGTTTGCTCTTGGTTTTCTCACTAGGTGCGTCTGTCTTTGGTCCATCATCTGTCTTTAGACTCGTGTCACTTTCCGTGTTCTTTGTCTCTGGATTCTCATCAGCTTTCTTTTGAGCTTGTACTCTCGTAACTACTTGAACTGGTACGACATTTTCATTTTCTGAGCTACTAGGTAGTTGAACAATCCCTGATACATTTGTCGTTATTTTCCTGATTTGGTTTGGTTTTTTCGGGCAATCAGGGATCAAGTGAGTGATTCCACACTCAAGACAATAGGCATTTACTTCAGTGATCTCCGTATGAGGACATTGTTTGACCAAGTGGTTGTCACGACTTTTGTGACAATCTGTCTCTGGTTGAGGAGATTCTTTTAGCATTTCCTCTTGGCTATAAGCAAGCTTTGACCTAGATAAGCCGCTATTTGCAATGAATCGCAATGTCCTTTCGTCCATTTCATACCTTCTTTCTTTCGACTCAAACCCAGGAGGTGGAGGTTGTACCGGCCTCACCACTCCATGTGTTTCTCTCACATTTTGTTTCTCCGAAGGGTAGTACTTACTTTGGTTGCTATACCACATTGTAGCTGGTACTGGCGTTGGTTTATTTGATGCTTCCATCATTGGCATGTATCTCATGTCTACCGGCATTCTAGCACCTGGCAGCAGAGGTTGTTGTCCTAAGACAAGCTGTGGCCTTAAAACTCCTACTAGTCCTGGCGCATTCCCCGTAATGTATCTAGGTGGAGTAGGTGCTTCTGGAACAGGTTGTACATACCTTTCCCTAGCATTTTCCATGCTATAATAGCACTCTTTCCCCGTATGGTTCGTCCATTTTCTCTCAATTTCACACCACTTCGGCTCTCCCGAATTAGACCTTACAAGAGGAATCAACCCCTTAACCAAGTCGTCGATAAGCTTTTCTCCATCAATAGGGACCGTTGGCTTGGCAATGGACTCACTTATCTGTGAAACATGTGCTGAGAGGATGTGTCATCTCCTTGACTCTTTAAGTCCTTTTCTTTGTATGCCTCACAGTTATCCACTAGATAAAGAGCTTCTTTGATCAACTCGTTTAGCGTCATCCTCCTTATCATATGCAGATCCTTCTGAAGTCCCTCATCTCTCATTCCCTGGATAAAGATCAGCATTAGTCGTGCTTGTGTAGGTAATTCTGCTCTCGGACAGAGCTTAACATATCTCTTGAGCCGTAATGATGCTTTGCGTACTGATTCATCCTCTTTCTGTTTGAATCTATGGATTTGCGAGACCGTGTTGTGAGCAATGCCTTTTGGCGATAATTCTTCAATAAACTCCTCAAACAGCTCATCTAGGGTCTCAAAATCCCCTTTTTCCACCGAATCGAACCATGTAGCTGCATCATCTTCTAGAGTCAATCCAAATCCCGCAAACTGTGTCGCAAAATCTGAAACTTCCTCTGCTCTAATCACTCTTCTAAAAGCCGTTACGTGATCTCTCGGATCTTTATCTCCGGAGTATTTTCTGTTTACCCATTTCTGGACTTGGGATGGTTTAACTCGTCGATTGTCTACAAGTCTAACCAGAGACTCTCCCAATCCTTCTCTTGTTATCGCTCTTGAAGGGAATCCTGGTGGCTCTCTTCTTGGAATTCCTATAGGAATTCTCGTGTTTGGTGGAGGCATTTGTGGTCCTTCATTGACCAAATATCCACCTCTTTCTAGTACAGTTTGTGGATTTGTGCTTTCTACAACTCTGTATTCTCGTCCATACTTGTCGACAACAATAGATCTCCATTGACAGCCGACTCCGTATGTGTAGACATATAAGAGCTTGTAATCCGTTATCTCTTCTAGGTATGGATCGGAGCACCTATAAAGATTGACCTCATTGTCGTCAATGTATCTATATAGTCCTTCACTCTCATGACCAATCATCCAAACTCTCTCAACAAGATGGGTCTTTATCAATTGCAAGTTTGGAAGATCCATTGTGGGAGGATATTCCTCTATCGTCGGGATCTCCAAGCTTGTGTAAGCTGCATTTGAATCTAGGGTAGACATGATTTCTGGTCTTAAGAGCTTTTGCTTGGTTCAAGTAGACTTAGTCCACTGTGTTCAAGTGCTTTGGTTAGGGAAAAGTCGAAACTATGTCCAAAACCGCAACCGTTTCGTCACAATTCTCGCAAATTGTCGCTTTCAGACACCTCTGACTTCCGGATGAATTTTGACGCCTCAAACGAGGTTTTTTTCGACGTTGAACTAAATGGTTGCCGTTGGCATAATTTAGTTCAGGTTTTGCTCTAAGATCTGTAAAGCCGCTCTCAGGCTACGTTTTGATATAAAAAGTTTTCTGATCCGATACCGTTTGTGAAAGTTATGGCCAAAACAGTGAATTGCAGTTTAGACTGGTCAAAATGAGTCCAAATTCAATTTTAAAAGAAGATTTGGGATCTCTGTGACACTGTGAACACTTCTGTATGGTCTAAGGTACAGTTCGACCCTAAAATTGGCCTAGAGACATCCTACGGGTAGTATGTCTATATGCTCAGAATTTAACAAAATTTGGTCCAGAGACTCCCCTTAAGTCCAGCAACACAATGGTATGCTCAGATTTTCATTTGGATTTAAAAATGGCCTTGAGACATCCTACACGTAGGATGTCTTTTTGCTCAGAATGACTTGAAATTTTCACCCTAGCTTCTCCTTGATGTGCTGATCACAGTGGTGTGCTCATAAGTTGGTTTGGAGTCCTAAATCAAGCTGGAGACATCCTACGCGTAGGATGTCTTTTTGCTTTGTTTCAGCTCAAACTTGCACTGTAGCTTCCCCTTGATGTGCTAAACTCACAGCTATTTTTACTTTTTGATTCTGACACCTATAGGTTGGTCAAATGATCAAGAATCTGTTCCAAAAGCCTGATGTCTGTTCTGATGAATTCCTAAGTCAAATCAACTCCAAATTGGACCAAATTTGACTAGGAGGCTTGCCTAAGGCTATACAACACCCTGCTATGGTCACAGTAGAATTTTGGTTTCAGAATTATGCAGTAGACATCCTACGCGTAGGATGTCTAACTTCTCAGAATTTCCCCAAATTTGAACCACAGACTCTCCTTATGGTGTTGATCACAGGGGTATGCTCAAAATTTTGTTTAGAGTCCAAAATCACACAGAAGACATCCTACGCGTAGGATGTCTTTTTGGCTTGTTTGACCCCAGACTTGTCCCACAGCTTCCCTTTGATGTCAGCAACCCAGTGGTATGCTTAGATTTTGGTTTGGATGTCAAAAGTCCCAAATTTTAGTTGTTCTTGCCTTTTTCAGTCAAAATGCTAAAGTCCGCTCAATCTTCCCTTTCACTGACCCAAATGAGATGAAATTTATCCCATGCACTCAAAACATCATGTATAACATGCACATGAAGTCACCCTATGGTTTGGTCTCAAAAATTATGCCTTGGGCACAATTTGGGTAGGATGTCTGGCAATTCTCGTCTTTTGGCTTTGATCTGTCAAAATTTGGTCAAATTTCCACTTTCCAGGTGAAAATAGGGTAAAACCTACCTTCTCAACACACTGGTCAACTCAGAATTTCAAAATTTCCACCAGCTCACCCTGTAGACATCCTACGCGTAGGATGTCTACTGCTAATTTTTTGAGACTAAAGTGTCCCTGATGCTTCCTTATGCTCTCAGCAAGTGCAAGTATGCTTCACAATTGCAAAAACATGCAAAAATCACTCAATTTAAGCCTTTTCTGAAATTTTACGTTTTCTGACCCCGCCTTTTGGCTTTTGGTCAACAAAAATAGGGAAAAACACTCAAGTCAATATGTTACTAGAGTAAATCCTACCCTCTCAACCCACTGGTGCAGTCAGAATTTTCAAATTTGGTCTCCAGAACCCCCTTGAGACATCCTACGCGTAGGATGTCTATGTTTACAGAATTGCAGGTTTTCTTCACAGAACCCTTGCAAATGCTCTTTTTTATGCACAACATCACTCAGTCATACAAAAATATCCACAAAAGCTTGTTTAATGCATTTTTACCCTCAAAAGCACACTTTTCCATGATTTCAAATGCAATCAAGTACTTTAGCAAATAATTCAGTGATGAATAGCTCTAGATCAGAATCGGATCACTTACCTAAAGCTACTCCTACAAATCATATGGGGTTTTACATCTATGAGTAGAAAAACGCTTCACTACCACACACGGACTAGTAAACGCTGTCATCACCTCAGAAATCACTCGACCACCAACAACTACTCTAATCCACATATCCTAACTAAACCTATCTAGTCGCAGACCCTCGGCAAGACACACGCTTCCTGGCTATCCACTTGATCACAGAATATGCTCTTCCGGATCCACTTAAGAAAAATGCTTTCTTTAGCCGAAACTAAATCAAGCAACCATCACACGAGTGTTAGTAGGAAACCTACTTAGGTCCTTGTGTCCCCGGCAACGGCGCCAATGTTGGACAGGAGAGACTCACACACCCATGAAGTGCATGCAAACACTACCTAGATCAACATAATGTCAATCAAGGACACAGATGACACGATAGGCACACGGAGGAAATCTCTTTAGCTTGTCAGGCTGAGACCATCCTACACATACAACACTCAGGAAGGCCAACTAAACCACAATCATGAACCTCACTGCCCTCAACTACACCACCTAGCCACATACACACATACGGAAGGTAATTCACCTAATCATGCCAGATTCCTACGAAACTTAAGGAACACCATCCCCTCACTAGGATACACCTGTCCCTAAGCTTCTACACTCAAAACCCTCACTCTAAACCCATCTGTGGAAAACGCGTAGGATGACAGAGCTGAATTTTGAAAGTGATCGGAGCTGAAATTTATGAGTACCTATGCGTAGCTTACGTCGCCACGATTCTATAGACTACTAGCACGCAGAAAACAGACATCGTTTGATACACTTACGGCCACAAATAGCTCGTAGATGCGTCGGCGTTTGCGCTTCTTCTCGCGTGGAATGCTTGGCGTTGTCGCGTAGCTCTCCTCGAGCCTACAGCAATGGTGCAATCGGATCTCCAATGTGTTGAGCGAGCAGGGCGTAGCGAGAGGATGAAGCTCACGCTCACTCTCTTTCTCTCTCGCACATAGTAGACAGCAGCGCTAAAACTTTGATTATGATTAAAAGTCCTCTTTACAAAATGACCTAGGTACCTTATATAGTGAGGCTACCTTAGGTTTAACCAAAAATGGGGTTGAAAGGGTCAAATGGCTTTGTATTTACAATCTGGAAGTGCCATTGCACCCCGGCTTCTGAAACTAGAATAACTACTCATTACAAATGACGTTTATAGCCATAATCCGCAGCATTTCATAACTCGCAAAAGATAAGACTTTGGTACGAAACTTGAGTTATGTTGTGTTGTTGACCCAGCGGCCAACAGTGGATACTCTACTAGAGGTTTCTCCAAATATGCCTTGGTTTCCTAGTATATGACCAGATCTAAGGTTCATATAGATTTGTGAAGCCCTAGATAAAGTACTTATAGTCGAATTGACTTGTTGTCAATTTCTTCCACGTGACTTGATTGCAATTTCCGTCAAGCTACCAATTCCTTGCCTGCAACCTGATTCCTGTATCAATTTTGATCAAGTTAGCTATACTTTCACAAAGATTGTGTAGTTTTTGCTAGCTATTGTGATTGGTCTATGTGTATCACTTCAAATCGATCTATGGGAGTCAGCAGTTGAGACTTTTAGATTCACTTTTGCAAAATTCAAAGGACTAAATCTGCAACCTGAAAACTGAGTGAACATGTACCAATTTGGATCCGATTGAACCCAAAATTTCCCGGTGGCCTTGTATTATGTTGGTCTAACATTGTACAAGTTCAAAAGTCAAAATTGGTGCCTCTGTGTAGCAATAGTAAATAATTACAATTATTTACTTTTCTCAGTTTTTTGCACTTTTTAGATTGATTTGCCAAGTATACAACCTGTTAAGGTCCCTGGACAAGTTTCACTAAATTTGGACAAAATTTGTTTAAGTTTATCCACTATTTCGTGTCCCAGACTCGGTTTTCAAGAATCTGGCTTAAATCTCACTTTTGTGATCCAAATTTCACCAAAATTGATTTGTGTGGTCTACTTGATATGCTTGACCTTGTGGTATACTGCAAGATTATTAATTTTTATAGCAGATGTAAATAATCGCGATCATTTACTCCAACTAATTTCTTGCAAGTTTTTGTCCCAACCTTGACACAGATTTGTTAAGCACTTCAACTTAAGGTCTCCACCCAAGTTTCATCAAGTTTGGACAATTTTTGGTCAAATGGTCATCAGTTTTGTGTCCGCAGACTCTAACTTTGCAAA